>NC_058133.1:10261176-10300077 GCF_016433145.1 Gracilinanus agilis | reverse complement strand
CCGCCGCCGCCCCCGCCGCCGCCGCCGCCGCCGCCTTCCTTCTTCTTGTTCTCGGCCGCCTTCAGCACCTCGAACGGGTCCGATTCGTCGTCAAAGAGCTGGTCGAACCGGTTGGTGACGACGCAGCCGAAGCCTTCCTGCAGGTGGCCGGGCATGATGGGGCCCCGGCGGCGCGTTCCTCCACGGATTGCAGCGGGCCGCGCCGAGCCGACGGCGCCTGCTTCAGCTTGTCCCTACAAGATGGCCGGGCCGAGAGAGAGACCGCCTTCTCTTCCGGCGCCGCACACACATCCGGGAGCCGCCGGCGCCGCGGGGCACGCTGGGAAGGGCAGGCGCCCGCCGCCGTGCCACCCGCGCCCGCACCGCTGCGGACTACAGCTCCCAGGGGTCAGCGCGCGGCGGCGGGCGCGAAGCGGGCCGGGAGGCGGGGGAAGGGAGGAGCGTCCCTGCTGTCACCGCCTCCCGCTACCCACTTCTTCGCCCCGCCCGCGCCCCTCCCCCCAGCCCGGCTGAGCCCTGCCCTGGCTGCTATGGCCGCCTGCACGTGGCCCGCCCGGCCAAGGTCACTCCCTCCTGGCCCACGTGGGGGGAACCCTGGCTTGCCCCGAGGCGTGCCGCTTCTCGGCTTTCTACTGGGGGCCGAACTTCTAATTACTAGACCGTGAGGGGAGGGGAAGGGCTGGAAGGATATCCCCAGAATCGGTACCCCCCCCCCGCCCCGCCCCGCACAGCTCAGTGAGACCTGGTACTGCGAGGTAGAAAGCGAACACGGGAACAGAACTGGGGCCGGTGTCCCACGCGCAGCCCCAGCCCCGGGCCGCCCCCTTCCCATCCCCCACCCCCGCCGCGGCTTCTAGAGCTCCCGGACCAAGCTTCGGGTTCTGCGGGATAAATGTTCCGGGAGAACCCCTGGGCGATGTCTGCTGCCCCCACCCCCTGCTCAGATTCTCTGAGAACCCCCACATCTCTGAGCCCCCTCAGAGGCAGAGAGCCTGAGCCAGAAAGGGGTAGTTTCTAAGCACATACACACAGGCACAGGCATATGCATAGGTTAGGTAAACTACAGAAGAGCCACAGATGTGCCCCATGTGTGGGTGTGGAGAAACCACTCCACCCGCAGACATTTTGTTGTGGGGTTTAGGATCATCCCACTCAGCAGGACCCCTTTGGGGTTCTAGGTAGAGAGACCCCAGTGGCCGGCCATTTCCTTCTCTGGCTCACTTCTCAGACGAGGAAACTGAGGCAGGCAGGGTAGAGTGACTTGCCCAAGGCCACCCAGTTAGGAAGTGTCTGAGGCCAGCTTGCATCTCCTTTGCCCTGGCCCTCTGCACAATAGGAAGCCTCTGATCATCTGGGCACCAGAAAGGGAAGATGACCTACCCCGGGGCAGGAAGGGAGTCCTAGAGAAGATGTCTTGGAGGGAGAAGGCGTCAGGACCAGCCTCTGGGCCTCTCCTACCCTGGGACCACACAAGACTCCTGCCTAGCTTTTCAGGCTTTTGGCACCCTCTCTCCACCAGGAACCCTGGCTCTGGTTTCCTTCAGGTCTCAGCCAAAATGCTGCCTCTACCAGAAGTCTTTCCTGACACCCCCTTAATCCTAGACCTTTGGGACAGCTGGCTGGCTGGAGGATGGCAAAACCAAGAGGTCCTGGGTTTAAATGTAGCCTCAGACTTTCCTGACTGGGTGACCCTGGGCAAGTCATTTCACTTCCCTTGACTGGCCCTTCTGGATCCTCTGCCTTGGAATCCACTCTAAGCTTTAAGAAGACTTAAGAGCCTGCTTGGTGATACCACACAGGAGGAAAAGGGGACGGCATCATCCCACTTGTCACCTGAGAGGGAGCCTCAGGAGTCATTATAAGATTCAACATCTGTAGAACATGGGGGTGTTTTCTGGTAGGTTGGTTGTTTTGCACTTGAAATTTTTTCTCATTTCGTCATTGTTTATTGATAATAAAGATAAATGATTATTGACTAATTCAAAGACATGCTGATAGAGAGCGAGCGCCTCTTCTCTCCCCCCCCAGCTGAAGTGCCTCATTAGCATCAGCATGGACATCCCATCAGCTCCTCAAACTTTGTCATCATTCTTCCCCTCAAACCTCTGCTGCCCTCACAGCGCGCCCTGCAGTTTTCACACTTAGCCAAGTTCCCATCTCCAAGCCATCCTGGGCTCCTCTGTAACCCCATCTGTCGGGTCAGTCTCCCGCTGCCCCAAGCTCCATGGGAACCTCCCTGGCTCAGGCCCTTATCGCCTTCTTCCAAAAGCTTCCTTCTTGATCTTCCTGCTCAGACTCTGCTTCTCCCACCCATCCTCCATAGAGCAGCCAAGATCGCCTTATTGAGACGCTCCAGAGCTCCCTGTTCCATCTAGAGGGGCATTCGGATTCCTCCAGGCCAGGGAGATTTATTTCCTAGAATCCCACTGCGTATGCTCTCTCTTCCTCTCAAACTGGCATTCCAGCTGCCCCATGAATTCAGGACTCCTTTCCCTGCCTTGGTTCCCTCAGCCTTGGACTTCATCTCCTGTGGGACCCTCAAAATCATTGTCGTCCTCTAAGGCACAGTTTGTGTCTCCTCCTTCTCCACAAAGGTAGGCCGTACAGTGCCAGAGAAGGGGCGTTGTATCCCTTGTCAAGGGTTCCCGTCCTTCCTCTCTCCATTGTGGCCTTGGGCAAGGAACTTAATCTTTCTGAGCCTCAGTTTCCTTGTCTGAAAAACAGGAGGTTGGACTAGATGATCTTAAGATTATCTGGAAGTTGGGTTCTGCAGATATTATTTTATCCAAGTTACAGATAAGGGAACTGAGACCCAGAGAAATGTCAGACAGCATCAAAGATGAGGTTTCCCCCTGCCTCCCCTCTCTCTTTCTCCTCTCTCTCCTCTCTCTTTCTCTCTCCCTCTTTTCCTCTCTCTCTTTCTCCCCCCTTCCTCTCCTTCCCTCTCTTTCTCTCTCTCTCTTTTCCCCTCACCTCTTCTCCCTTTCTCTATCCTCTACTTCTGTGTAGATCTTGTCATACTGCTCTTCCTCTCTGAAACATTCAGTGGCTCCCCACTGCCAACTAAGTAAAGTTCAAACTCTTTAGGTCATCTTTCAAGATCGTCTGTGATCTGGTAACCCCTTACATTTCCCACTAAGTTCATAGAGTAATTAATTAGTCAAACAACCAACAAGCCTGTGTCATTTATATGCCAGCTACAGGGCAGTACATCCCCCAGACACATGCTCTAGAAGAACCTTCTCTTCAGTCCTTCTTCCCAGTGTCCTTTTTCCTGGGGCTCATCACCATGGGTTCTTCCTCCAATTGTCAATGACTTGCCCAGAGTCACAGGTATTTCATGTCATGATGAGCAATGGGAAATATATTGGAAACAGGAGTGCATTTTCCCATGCCATAATAGCATTTTAAATTATAATACAAATATACGATGTGATTAGGCATTGTTGAAATTATAATATTTGTACACAATTTCATGTACTCCAGTACACTAGTAAGCACGTGATCTCATGAGGTGGTAAAAGAGATTGTAGCCCAGGGCTCTGATGCTAGCTGTGTGACCCTGGACAAGTCACTTTACCTCTGTTTGCCTCAGTTTTCTCATCTGTAAAATGAGAATAATAACAGTACCTACTTCCCAGGGTTGCTAGGATCAAATAAGGTAATATCATAAAGTGGCACCGTACCTAGCACGTAGCACTATATAATTTTCTTTTTAAAATTCTTATTATTAGGGGCAGCTGGGTGGCTCAGTGGATTGAGAGTCAGGCCTAGAGACGGGAGGTTCTAGGTTCAAATCTGGCCTCAGACACTTCCCAGCTGTGTGACCCTGGGCAAGTCACTTAACCCCCATTGCTTAGAAATGAGCAACCTGTTGAGCTTGGTATGTCAAAGTTCGCCAAAAAAACCAAGCCTAACTTGGGTGGTGTGTCACTTCAAGAAAAAAACCATAATTTTGTGATATTTATAGTTTAAATAACAAAAATGTATAACTGTAATATATAACTATATTTAATAAACCAAAATAGGTAAATGAATATAGATAAAATTATCATCTGTAGTGCACAGAGTGTCTACACTACACTACAACAAATGTTTCGTCCTTGGCACGTGGCTCCATACTTCTCGTGTCATCGAAAATGAGACGCATGTCATAGGTTTGCCATCACCAACTTAGCTCTTACCACTCTTCTGCCTTGGAGCCAATACACAGTACTGGTTCTAAGACATTTAGGAAGGGTTTAAAAAAATTAAAATTCTTATTATTGCTTCCAGTGAGACATTGTAAGCCATTCATACCCACTCGGCCAATGTGGCCCTTGTCCACGCCGTCTTATAAGGTGGCCATAGAGGGTCCACCTAGGATGCTGACTACCTTCCTTAAGCTCTCTTGACTCGGAATGGATGACAACTGGTTAAAACTCTCATTACACGCCCAACCCATCTTTTTTTCTATCACCATTTCTCCAATAACACATTTTCTCTCAGTTCTCCTACATAATTCTTCAATTGAAATATGATACAGCCTGCCCACACCTACCCTGAACCCCTCCGTTGCCCTCAAGGAGGTCTTCGGCTTTAGTTCTTTGGAGCCTGGGGTCCATGGCTCACACAGGAAGAATACTGGGGACCAAAAGATGGCCTTCGATTCAGGGAGAAGCTGGGAGATCCTTACAAGCAATGGGCCCTTTCCCCAAGCTGATCCAAGTGGTTTCAGGTCTGCTCCAAGTTAAGTAGGCATTTGTGGGTTGGCCTGGAAACCTGCTTATCATTCATATAGTCTCTAGCATCAAATGTTTCTGAAATTCCAAACAGCCCTTCTGGGCCCAGATGAACTCTGTGGACATTCCGAGGTGTTCGCACCTCAGAAAGATGGCTCTGCGTTACTCACTTGAGAACTTTATGGCCATTTTTCACTGTAGAACACATGGCCCCTTCCAGGCTAGCAATCCTCGTGTAGCTAGCCACACAGCCAGGGGAGCTTGTTGTGAGGATCAAATGAGATAATCACCCCTTTGTGGGGTCTCTCTGAACTGGAATTCTCTTATCTGATCAGCCTATTGTCATGGCACCTCTCCCTCTGCCTCAAAATCCCAAACTATTCCTCCTCTACCCCAGGATTTCTAATCCCTCCATCCTTCAGTGTTCTCTCAGCCCATTGCCCTTGTACTAGCTACACTCTCCTCTTTTTCCCATCTCTCCCCCTTGGCAAACCAGTTTATCTCTATATTACTTTCTTCTCTTGAGGCCTTGGCCCCCTCATCTTATCAGTCTTGTCCTGCCAAGGCTCAGCGTTAGATCACTTCCACCGTCACTCCTACACACACATTACTGAAATGAAGGGGAAGAAAAGCGTGCAGTCGTTCCCAATAAGTCCACTATGAATTCATGATACACAACCTCAACTGGGCCTTCACTGCCGTCCGGCAATCCTGCCCTACCTCCCTTATCTACTCACTATCCCTCTCTCCACAGCAGCGCTTCCAAACTTTTTCAAGTCTCCTCAAACCTCTCCTAGTTCCTCCTCCCCATCCCCCTTGGTGGAGAACTTTGCCTTATATTTAACAGAAAACAATTGAAGCCATTCTCGGTGAACTCCCTCACCTCCCCTCTTCCTCATCTCATCAGTCAGATGCCTTTTACACCTATTTTCTCCTTCGCTCTCCCATGAAGAGGTGGCCCCCTTTCCTTGATAAAACAAACCTCACCTGAACAAACAATCCCATTCAATCCCACCTTTTCCAATAGATTAGCTCCTCTGTCATCTCTGCTCTCTCACTCATCTCTAATCTCTCCTTATCTATGGGCTGCTACTCTTCTGCCTTCAAATATGGCCATGTCTTCCATCTCTTCAAAAAACCCTCACTTGGTCTATCTATCCCTGCCAGCTAGGTTTCCAGGCCTTTTCTCCTTTTTTAGCAAAACTGCTGGAGAAGGCTGCCCGTCATGGGTGCTTCCCCCTCTCCTCTCCACTCTGTTCTCAACTCGACATTAAGGTTTCTGACCTCATCATTCAACCCAAACTGCTCTCTCTGAAGTGGTTAATGATCTCTTAATCATTCCACCTAATGGCCTTTCCTAAATGTTCATCCTTCTTGAGCTTTCTGCAGCCTTTGCCGCTGTTGACACCACTCTTCTCCTTCATGCTCTCTACTCTCTAAGTTGGGGAAAGCCTCCTGTCTCATGGTTCTCCTCCTCTCTGTCTGTCTAGTCCTTCTCTGTCTCCTTTGCTGGATCTTCTTCCAGGTCATGCCCTCCAACAGTAGGTGCCCAATAGAGTTTTGGCTTGGGTCTTCTTCTCTTCTCCCTCGAGGCTACTTCACTTGGTGATCTCATCAGTTACCATCTCTGGGCTGAAGCTTCTCAGATCTACTTACCCTGCCCCAACCTCCCATCGCACATTTCCAACTACCTGTTGGGTATCTCAAACTGGGTCCCTTTTAAACATCTTAAATTCAATATGGGCAACACTCCCTCTCCCCCCCCCCTTCTTGTCAAGGGCACCACTATTCTCCTAGTCCCGGGGTTAACAAACTAGATGTCATTCCTGATTCCTCATTCTCTTTCATTACGCATATCCGATCTATGGCAAAGGCCTGTGGCGTTTACCTGTGTGACATACATAGTTCACCTATGCCCCCTTCTCTCATCTAACATTTCCAAGGTCCCTGGGCAGGTGCTCATTACCTCATAGCTGGAACTATGAAAACAGCCTGCTGGATAGTTTTCTTGCCACAAATCTCTTTCCACTCTACTCCATCTTCTCACAGCCATCAAAATGGCTTTCTTTTTTTAAAAAAATTTTAATTAATTAATTTATTTTAAAAGATTTTTCCATAGTTATATGATTCATGTTCTCTTCCTCCCCTCTTCCCTCCCCACTCCCAAAGCTGAGGAGCAATTCCACTGGGTTATCTGTGTATTATTGCTCCAGACCTATTTCCATATTATTCATATTTGTAATAGAAGGATCTCAAAATGGCTTTCTTAAACCACAGGCCTGACCATGTTTCGCCCTAGTCAACAAATTCCAATAGTTTCTTAACACCTCCAGGATCAAATATGAAATCCTATTTATTGTTCAAAGCCCTTTATAATCTGCTCACCAGCCTGCCCCTTGCCCTTGCCAGGTTTCTATTCCTTAGCTCCATCTCCCTCCTCTGTCCCAATTATTCTATAATCCAGTGACAGTGGCCTTCTTGCTATTCCTCCAACAAGATACTTGATCTCTTGGCTCCAGGCATTTTCTCTGGCTGCCCTGGTCATGGATGGAATGCTCACAGTCCTCCTGTCTCTAGTTTTCTTCAAGTCCCAACTCAAATCTTATCTTCTAAAAGAACTCCTTCTTCTAGGGCTTTCCCTCTGTTGATTATTTCCTTTTTATCATACCTATAGTTTGCACACAGTGGTATGCAGGTTATCCCTCCCATTAGAATAGAAGCTCCTTGAGGGCAGGGACTATCTTTTGTCTCTTTTGTATCCCCAGCCCTTAGCACTGTACCTGGCACTTAGCTGGCACTTACTAAATGTTTATTAACCCACCACCTGGCCTGGATTCTTGTACTCCTGGATTCTGGGGAGCTGGGAGAGAGGTTCTACTCTCTGTACCTAGAAAGAAGAAGGAATCCTTCATTCTCAGATATGAATGCAAGAAAAAGGCTCAAGTGGTCTGACAGGCTGTTTTAAGACACAGGTGGTTTGGGCTACTCAGCTAACAGAAAAATAATGCTCCCAATCCCATGGTAGGCTGGCACAGAATATGTGCGCTAACTCTAGGAAACAGGCCCCAGTGTCTTTTCTATGGAGATGCCATCTTAAGTAGTGGAGGTCTGTGCCTAGCCCCCATAGCATTTATAACATTTGAAAGTACACAGATTAGTGTGTCAGCTATTAAGATCATAGAATATGACTTCACTTTTCTGACCTTTGCCAACTGACTGCCAAATATCTGTCTCTACCTTGGGTCCTTGTCTTCCATTTCCAGTTGAGTGCCAAGTATCTTCATCTGGATGTTTTACTGATACTTCAACCTCAAAAGGTGAAAACTGAGCTCATCATTAGGGCCTTTGTGCCCACCCCACCCCAGCTGAAAGCAAGTTTTCTTTCTGCCCATGGCAGCACTAACACCATCCTTCCAGTCTCCTTGGCTTGCTCATTTGGGATGCATCTTATGTGGCCTCATAATTGCAATTTGCATACAGTAATTTGCACTTTGCTGTTTTCCTCCTGCACCCTGCCCAGTTTTGCTTGGCATCTTGCCAAGTTTGAAGTGAGAAGACCACAGTTCAGATTCCATCATGGCCACTCACTCCACAAGTGATCTTGGACAAGTTAATGAGCTTCTCTGGGCCTCAGTTTTCTCATATGTGAAAGGAGAGAAATGGATCCTGAATCTATAACAGGAAATCAAAAGCACCTAAGCCCCTCTCTTTTCTGAGGACTCATCCCAGGGTCACATAGTCAGGAAGTATCAGGGATGACATCTGAACCTCAGTCCTCAACTTCAGAGGGCATATTCTTTTAAGCAACTGTGCTTTCTCATTCCCATAAGTACAGCATGGAATGATGGGATTGTGGAGCTGGAGCTAGAAAAGACTAGAAATTCATCTAAGTCAACTCTCCCACAGTGGAGACCAAGGGAGATAAAATGACTTGTCCAAGTATGATGACAAAGGTGGGATCTAAACAGCCATCTTCTGCTCTTTTCATTGTCCCATACTGTCCTTTTAGAGCAGATGATTTCTAAGAACCCATCTAGCTCTAATGATTTTATTAACACATTCTTCCTATTGGAGGGCAGAGCCTGTTGTTTTATTTTGTCTTTAAATCCTTTATGCCTCATACTTGGTAAGTTATTTTTTTTAATTCTTACCTTCCATCTTAGAATCAATACTGTATATTGGTTCCAACAAAAAAAAAGTGGTAAAGACTAGGTAATGTTTGCTCAAGGTCACCCAGCTAGAAGTATCTAAGGCCAAATTTGAACTCAAGACCTCCCATCTCTGTGACTGACTCTGTTCACTGAGCCACTTAGTTGTCCCCTATGTTAACCAATATTATTCATGGTCAGAGCCATAACAAATTAGGGGGATTTACTAGTTATCTTGACATCAACTGCCTTGATTCCTCATCTTATTAGAAAGCTCCTTGAGGGTAAGAACAGTTCTTTACCAGTTTGGAGAGCAAGAGCCTGCAGAGAGATTAGGGTCATCCCTGTATCCTCCTTTACTACCCTGCTTTCATCCTCTTCTCTTCTACCTAGCTTCCTTGTGTTTCATCATGTGGAAAAAGAAAAATGAGACCCTCCCCCGCCATCCCAAAGGCTACACGCCTTCATTAGTATGATGCATGGCAACCCATGAACCAAGCTGCTGATGGAATATGACTCTTGGGAAGGAAGTGGCTGCCTGCTGATACCAGAGTAGTATAGCTGGGATGGCCAGTGAGCTATGGTGAAATACACGCTGGATTTGGAGTCAGAAAATAAAGGCAAATCTGAGTTCTGTCTGGGTGACCCCGGACAGATCATGGAGCCACTCAAGATTGCCATTTCTTCGTGTATAAGATCGGGGAAGGCAAAGTTAGCTTGGAAGGTCCTTCTAGCTCTGAATCTGTCAGGGCTGGACCTAGGGCAGGGTGCCCGGTGCTTTGCTTTAGGACCCCTCCCACCAGGTTGGAGGATGCCAACAGCACTTGAAGTCTTTTAGCACCATAGGAATGACAGAGCTTAATATCTAGTTAGTTGGCAAGCATAATTATGAGGCTTCCAGCTGGTATGCACTCCTCAGCCCCACAACCATTGTTTGGTCTCTATTTTCCAACCCCATGGACCAGGGTCCTCCCCAGTATTCCTCAACTAAGAACACCTTTCATATTACTTGTCCCAGGTACCCGAAGTATCCTAGAATCATAACCTTAGAGCTAGAAGGGACGGCCACTTCATTGGACACGTGAGGAAACCGAGACCCAAAGGAACTAAGTAACTTGCTCAAGATTACTTGCCCAGGTAGTTAGTGGCACAGGCATAATCTGAACCCAGATCCTGTGACTTCAAAATTATTGCTCTTCCAGTTATTCTATGCTGCCTCCCTAAAATCCCCACCTATGGCTCTGGAATCAGGGACTAGGATTTGATGATCCAAATGGGGAGAAGTAGAGGTAGTTGTAGTAGGAACAATACCAATCCATAAACTTGACAGCATGAATGAATTATTAAGTTTATTCATCATTACTACTTAACTGATCATTAATGATTGGTTATTACTAAATAATAGCTGGTGTTTATAGAACACTTCATAGTTTACAAAGGATTTTACATGCTTAATTCAATTCAACCAACATTCATTAAATGCCTAGCAAGTACAAAACACCATTCCCACAATAGCTCACATTCAGAAAGCCTTTTTGGGAGTGGTAAAGCTCTTCTTATCTATTATCTCATCTGATATTCAAAATAACCTTGTGAGGTGGGTGTTAGTATTATCTCCACTTTATAGGACAAACTGGGTCTCAGCAAAGTTATATGACTTGTCCAGGGTCATGCAGTCAGTAAGCATATGAAGTAGAATTTGAATTTATGTTGCTGTGAGTCCAGTTCCAGTCACCTAGCCACTGAGTAGGGGAAGGACATGATTAGAATCAGGAAGATCATTTTGGCAAATGTCTGAAAGATGAATTAAGGAAGGGAGAGACTAGACTGAGGAAGACCAGTTAAGACACTGCTATAATATGTAGAAAACTGAGGCAACTTGATAAGAATGCAAGTTATTCCCTAATTGATGAATGGTCAAAGGATATAGATAGGCAGTTCTCAGATGAAAAAATAAAAAATAACTTTAGTCATATAAAAAAATGCTCCAAATCCCTATTGATGAGAGAAATGCAGATTATAACAACTCCGAGAAACCACTGTACACCTGTCATAGTATTGGCTACTATGACAAAAAAGGAAAATAATAAATGCTGGAGGGGATGTGGGAAAGTTAGAATACTCATACACTGTTGGTGGATCTGTGAACTGATATAATCATTCTGGAGAGCAATTTGGAACCATGGCCAAAAGGTCATAAATCTGGGAAAATTCTTTAACCCAGCAATATTACTCCTAGATCTATAGCCCAAAGAGATCATAAAGAAGGGGAAAGAATCTGCATGTAGAAAAATGTTTGTAGCAGCTCATTTTGTGGTATCAAAAAATTGGAAACTGAAGGGATATCAATCAATTGTGGATGGCTGAGCAAGTTCTGGTAAATGGTTGTAATGGAATATTATTGAGCCATAAAAAAATGACAAATGATTTCAGAAAAACTTAGAAAGACTTGTATGAACTGATGCAAAGTGAAGTGAACAGAACCAGGAGAACAGCATATACAATAACAGAAGTCTTGTCTGATGATCAACTATGAAAGACTAAACTATTATCAGCAAAGCAAGTTTTCAAGATAACCCCAAGAAACTCATCATGAAAAATGCTCTCAGGGCAGTTTGATAGCTCAGTGGATTGAGACCCAGGTTTAGAGATGGAGGACCTGGATTTAAACCTGGCCACAGACATTTCCTAGCCGGGTGACCCTGGGCAAGTCACTTGACCCTCATTGCCTAGCCTTTACTGTGGTTCTACCTGGGTACACACACTTAGTATTGATTCTGAGATGGAAGGTAAAGGTTTAAGAAACAAACTGAAACAGAAAAGTGCTCTCCACAGTCATAGGAGGAATGGCACAGAATGAAAGCAAATCGAACTACACCATTTCTTGCCTTATTTCCTCCATGTTTCTTTCATACAAGTGTGCTATGTGTCTTCTTTTGCAACTCAAGAAATAGGGAAATTTAGATCCCATGACAACACTGGAATAACCTATATCAGATTGTTGTCATCTAGGGAGGGGAGGAGAGAGGGAGGGAGAGAATTTGGATCACAAAAGGTCAGAAAGCAACTGGTAAAAAAATTGTTCCGTGTCGCTGAAAAAAGAATAGAAGGTTGTTTTTAGTTGAGTTAGTTGAGTTGGTTTTTAAGAAAAGGTCCCAAAGTAGAAATAATAGAGAAGGGAGAACCTTTAAAGTTGTTGGTTAAGAGGAAAGTTCAGACGGGCCCAGGGTGGCAGTGAGCTTCCAGAAATAAGGGAGCGAATGCTGAGTGATGACCAGAATTCCAGCTCTGGGGGCAATGATGCCAGCCCGCATGGCGATGCCAGGAGTGTGCCCCCGGGCATGTTTGAGGTAGGTTAGAGAGAGGCCATGGGAGACGAGAAAGGTCAGCCAGGGTTTTTGAAGGAGGCAGAGGATGGGAAGGGAAGAAGCTTCAAGCCCAGGGCTGAGCATGACCTGCAGTCTTCAGAGGGTGCCAGCAAAGATCTGGACAGGATGCCATGAACTTTGGAGGAGGAAAGGTCATTATTCTGTCTGGCCTGAATTCAGCTCCGGCTACCAGTTTTATGGGGGTCCAGAGGAGGGCAGCCGGGACAGTGAGGGACCTGTCTCAGGTTCATGCCCTCTGAGGCTGCGTAGAGGGAATGGGAATGTTTCGCCAAGAGAGGAAGGAAGACTTGAGAATTTTCTTTAAATATCTGAAGGGTGGCCATAAGGAAAGGCCACAGGATTAGCTGTATTCTCCTGGTTCTCCAGGGGCAGCACCAGAAGCAATGATTGGAAGCTGAAACTGGGCAAATTTGAGCCAGGAAAACACAACACAAAAGGACTGCATTGATGCAAATGCAAAGAAGCACCACAAAGCAGTCCTGAGATGACTATTGAAATGAAAAAGAAGCTGGACCAACAAGAAGAGATCTAAGAATGCACCTTCCCGGCCCCTCTCCTTCCCTTCCTTCCTTCTAAAAATCCTTTATTATGAAGGACGGCTGGATGTGTCTCTGAGAAGGGGCTAGGTAGAGGGAATAAAGAAGGAAATCCGGGTCATATAAAAACAAAAGATATCAACAAAATAAAAAAAAGAATCTAAAAAAAAGAAAAGAGGCAAATTTAGGCTCAATGATGGAGAAAACTTCCTGAACTATTAGGGTGACCTGAGATTGAATGAGTTGCCTGGGGAGGCAGCCTCATTTCTCCTCATTGGAGATCTTCAGGCAAAAAAGGCTAGATACCCATTTAATTGCTGGGTATGTCTTTTTAATTTTAATTTTATTCACTTAATTCTTAATATTTTATTTCCCCAATGACATGAAATGATTATTTTCAACACACGCTCTCCAAAACCATACAAGCCAAATTGTGTCCCTTCCCTGCTCCCCCACCCAAGAAGGCAAGCAACTTGATCTGGGTCATACATGCATGTATGATCACATAAAACATATTTCCATATCGGTCATTGTTGTGAGAGAATACTTCTATCCAACCAAAATGATTGGGTATATTAAAATGGGAATTCTGGAATCCTACAAAGTCCTTCTAACTGAGATGCTGGGCTTCCCCACCGAGAAAGAGGAATTGATTGTTTATTGGTGCTTAGAAAACCGAGTCCCCGAGGGCTGAGCACTTTCAAAAAAAAAATAAACGCTAACCTTTAAGCTTCCAAAGGGAGGCTCTTACCCAGGGCTCCACAGCTGAGTCTTCTAAATGTCCATACTAGTATTTTAGTTGGAATTGATCTCCTTTGTAATTCTATGTTTTTTACAAAGGGGAGGGGGGGGGAGATTCATTAGCCGGCCAATGACAAAATGATCCATGACAAAAAAAGAGGAAGGTCTCCCCCCCACACACACACCTCCCCCAGGAAACCAGGCTGTTTTATTTTTCTGCAATCTTCAGAAACTTTCCATTGGAACCAATTGCTCAACCTGTTCCTCTTTGAGTGCCCTGGCTGGCCGCTCTCCTCCCACCTCCTAAATTCTTCTCCCACCTTCCCCTCCCTCCAGCCCCTCCGGGGAACCTACTCCCACCCATCTCTATCTCAAGTACGGGGGACATCCAAACAGCTCAGGTTGCATTTCTGCCTTTTGCCTGCCAAAGACCAGGGATGGAAGAAGTGACCGAGAAGGTTCTCCAGGAAATGCCCAACGCCCTGGGATGACGGAAAGCCCGCTGACCCAGGGCTTCTGCTCCTCCACTATTCAACAGTTAGAGGTGGAGAGACGGACATGAGAGAAACCCCATCTAGAGAGAGAGATTTGGCCCCCCCCCGAGAATCTCTGGTAAATGACGAGACCCTCCTGGTCAACCTCTCCAGCCAGAATGAGGAGCAAAACACAAAAGCCTTCCGTGTTGGGGTTTTCAGTCAGTCACAGAGGAATGGGGTCCTTTTGGTCCTTGATGAGGCTCATGGGATCCTCGAAGTGGATAGGGACCTCCAAGGCTCTCTCCTGCAAGCCTTCCTTTTACAGAGGAGGCAACTGAGGCACAGAGAGCTTTAGTGCCTTGCCTTGCCCATGGTCCCAGAGGGAGTAATGAATGGAGCCAGGATGGAAATCCAAGTCTTCCTCTTCCCTCTGAGGCACACCCAATAGGCCTGTTAGATTGGAAAAAACACAGAGCTATTAAATAATCAGAAAAACCACAAATTTAAACTCACACAGAGCCCTGAGACTCCGGCTGCCCCCGCCACTGGCTCCTGGGAGAGCCAACAGTTGACAGTCTGAAGAATAAAAGAAATGGGGGACTTATTTAGTTGATTGCCTTTATGATGGCTACAAAGAAAATGAGGAGCCCCAGATGATCAAGGGGAGGCTGGTGCTTGACAATGGACCCAAAAGGGAAAGATCCAGCCAAGGGCCTGGGTAAAGGGCTTTGACACAATGGGAGAAACCCAAAAGGGTACTTAACACCTGATGGGATTGGCTAGCCGCACCAGACTACTTTAAACCAAACTTGGGAAGTTGGGCTTTCCCTCTGGGAGAAACTCTCAAACTTGGGTTCTTTAACTTTCAGGCTAACTGAACTTGGGGGGCTACCCGTTTGGGGTTCTAGATCCCGTGCTGACACACCCAATTTATCCAATAGGTATTCTCTTTGTCCACCATCATTTGTGTGTCTGTCCCCCATTTGACTAGGAATATTAGAAAGGACTTTGCTGTTTTTTCTTTGTATCCTTCATGCTTGCTACAATGCCAGGCACGTAGTAGGTCCTTCAGAAATGCCTCTTGACTTGATGACTGACTCTGGGAAATTTATGATGGATCATGTGTGTAAAGGCTACCAGGCAGAATGTGGCCCCTGGAAAGATAAGGATCTTCAAGGATTGCAAAAGGATCGTAGAAACTTAGACACCCAGAACACTCCCTTCTCTCAATCAGCATTCCCCCTTCCCATTCCCATTCCGGCCTTATCAAGACTCTTTTCCATTGTTCACCTCCCAGCAGGGTGGAATCTGGATGCTGACTTTTTATTTTAACCCTTAATTCCATCTTGGAATCAGTACCATGTATTGGTTTTAAGGCAGAAAAGTGGCTCAGGCTCTGAAACAAGATTAAGTGACTTGCTCAGGGTCACCAAATGAGAGAGTTTTAAGGAACCTCACCTCTTTGGGGCTCACAGAGCTAGTCATGTCTTTGCTGTTGTGTTCTATAAAAAGGTTCTCCCGTGTGAGGCAAGCCCTCCGCTCCCACAATGGGAGAGATTCTGCTCAGAGTGACAAAGATCCTCAAACACACCATTCCTTAATGTCTGAATGAAGCCCAGGCCCACTATTCACCCCCAGAGAGGCTGGGTAGACTCTGAACTATTTGGAGTAAAAAGAAAACCAAAGAAGCAAACTTGAACCAGGAAAGAAGGAATGGATGTGGGAGTGAAGTCTGGGTCTGAGAATGACTTTGCCATTTCCCAGAGGACAGGGAGGGTTGTTGCTTTTGTTTTTGTATCTGACAGTCTGGTAAACTGAAGCCCTGGGTGGGAAAGTAATTTGCCCAAGGTCAAATAGATACTGAGTTCCATGATTGTACTGGAGCCTGTCTTTGCCTTCAGCAAAGCCAAAGGCAGGATTTGAATTCAGGATCTCAGTCTCCTAGGCTAGTATTTTTGTAAATCAGTGTGGATGACATAGCAGACCCTTCCTACCCTGGACCCCCAGAAAGGGAACAAAAGCACCGAGGGACAGCCAGAAGGAGCAACCAGTCTTTGTCCTCATGTTTCCATGGGATGGAAGGGCCACCCTCTTCTTTGCCCGGACACTGGAAGCCTCAGCAGCTTGCTCAGGGACAAGAGATGTGGGAGGAAGCCTGTCCGACAGCCCAAGGGCTCTCCTGTCTGACTGGGACACACATCCCCAGCAGAAACGGCAGAAGAGGGAGGGATGAAACACTTAAACTGCTGTGGCAACCATGGTGGGAAGGAAAAGCCGGGCTCCATCACTGTCTATTGACTTTGTGGTCGGCATTTGTCAGCGTCCCTCACATTCTGCTGCTCTCCAGGCCCCCGAGGGCAGCTCCCATGTCTCCATCCTCCTGCCTGATGGCTCCTGTGGTGGGATGTGGGGCTGGGAGTCCTGCCTCCTCCTGCCTGCCATGGGGGTGCCGGGTGTAGCTGCCCTAGGGATGGGCTAGGCTATGCGGAAGCTTTTCCATCCTGGATTCTGCCAGTCTAGGGCCCCAATGACAAAGCCGTGCCCAGATCAAGAGCAAGAATATTCAAGCAAAATCACACAAAATAAAAGCAGGGGGACTTCCGCTTAGCCCTTTGCCTTCGTTATCTTAGATAGACCAGAAGGGGATGCCAGAAGCCACAAGTATCCCCATTTTACCTCCTAAATGAAGCCTTTCTTGACTTCTCACAACTACTCTGGCATCTCTCTCTTCCTCCCTCCCTCCCTCCCTCCCTCCCTNTCCTTAGATGTTTAATATTGGAGGCCTTCCTCTGGGAATCTTCATTGGGTATTACTGGGAATTACACTGGGTAGCAGTGTAATATATTGGCTCTTATCCATCACATCTTGTACATCTAAAGCATATCACAGAACCTTACTAAAGGCTTACTTGGTAATAATTTATCTCACTTGTTGCACACAAGTCACTATTAATTAGTCAGGGCATTCAACAATACCAATAATGCATCATTTCAGTCACCTTGAGGCCACTTGCAATTTTGCTTAATTGGACAGTGCTGCTGCTTCTTCTTTCTTCTTCTTCTTCTTCTTCTTCTTCTTCTTCTTCTTCTTCTTCTTCTTCTTCTTCTTCTTCTTCTTCTTCTTCTCTCTCCCTCTCCCTCTCTCTATTTCTCTTTGTCTCTGTCTCTCTCCCCCTCTCTCTGTCTCCTCCCTTCTCTCTTTCTCTCTGTCTCTCTATCTTCTGTCTCTCTGTCTCTGTCTAGACTCTCTCTCTCTCTCCTTCTCTCTTTGTCCCCCAATTCCCTTGCATTTCTGTTGCATTCATGCTTTTATATCTGCTCCTTTGTCTTCCATTAGAATGTAAGCTCCTTGAAGGCCTCTTGACTCCAAGTGCAGAGCCCTATCACCTGCCGGAGCTTCAGAGCAGATGTGAAAGTACCTTGAATAAATGAACAGCCACTATACAGACGAGACATTTTTATGACTAAGAAACTGGAAGAATTTAAGTCATAAATGTAGCATAATGGAATGAAAAATGAAGAAAGGATGGAAAGCTATCTACAAGGGCATCCTCTCAGGTTGAATACTACTCAATGACTTCTCATTGGCCTGAAAGTGACCCAGCAGGCAAAACTCTGGAGTCAGGAAGACCTGAGTTCAGATCCTACCTCAGATACATTCTAGCTGTGTAACCCTGAGCAAGAAACCTCCCTTGGCCTCAGTTTTCTCATCTATAAAATAAAGGGGGTGGGACTTAGAGGTGTCTAAGACCTCTCCTGGCCTTAAATCTATATTCTGTGAGCCATCCCTAAGAATCTATGAATTTGGGGACATCCTTGGCTATATCCTTCCCTTTGTGGTTCCTTCAGATTAACCAGCTTGAATTTAATTCAGGAAGCCTTTATTAAGTGCCTACTGTGTGCCAGACTCTGAAAAGGTGATAGAGATTGGAAGGGGAAACAGGGGGAGAAAACCAGGTCCCAGAATAAATAAATAAGTCCAGTAGAGATTGTTAGGACGCAGTGGGACAAATGGACTTGGAGGATGACTTTTCTCTCTTTTCTGACTCCCACAGCCCTGCTCTGTACCCCCTTGACCCCCATCAACAAAGGGAAGGATCCAACACCCAGTGACTGATGGGTTCTTCTTTACCTGGAACTCATTCACACAGAGCTTACCACAACCTGATGTTTTCACTTTCATTCTTTTTTCATCCTAATCATGAGAGGAGAGTCTTTGTTTCTTCTAAAGGAATCTCAGACCTCAACACATCGGTGAAGAGGCTCTCTCAGGGGCAGCAGGACTGCTGACATCAAAGTTGGAAGGCTATTCCATGGGCCCTGAAGGGCAGCCAACCTGTATCCTTACCAGGTGGGCTGGCAGCTGACAGGGTGGAGCCCTGGTCCAGAGCCTCTCCCCACCCACCTCAGCCTGCTGGCCTCCTGCTCCTGCGAGGGTGAAGGGCAGCATTGATGGAAGGCTGGTCCTTCCTCAGAGTTTCATCACTCAGTCATCAGGTACTTCCAAGTCCTAGGACCTTCCCTAATACAAGCTGCTGTCCTGCCAAGTCATTTTCCTCCCAATCTCCTCCCCTTCTTCCGCCAGTCTTTTAAAGGCAGGAGATAGAGTCCTGGACCTGGAGGCAGAAAGACCTGGGTCCAAATTAGGGGTGTGCTGGTAAATGTTTAACAAGAGCTCAGTTTAATGAGTATTATTAACATTTCTCCCTTCATTTTCTTAAGCCTAGATAATCACAAGCAATAAATCAAGCCATGATTTGTAGCTTCCTAATTTCTGAGGGTAAATGCTTACACTGGAAATTTAACAATCAGCTCTTAGTCAGTAAGGGCTGGTTCCAGGCCATCCCTGATAAAGCCCTGGTTCAAATCCTACCTAAGACGCTTCCTAGTTATATGCCTTGACAAGCCAGCTCACCACCCTCAGCTTCATTTTTCTCCCCTATAAAATTCGGGAAATAACAGCATCTCTGTCCCAGAGATGATGTGAGGGCAAGATTAGATAACCTGTAAAGTGCTTTGTTAACCACTAGCTGTCATTACTCTATCCTGGCCCATTCCCTTCCCAAATCAATGAAGTTTGTTAAATTTCTCATCCCCTGTCTAACCCAATTTTCAGCAAGCCCTGCCCTCTACTGCCTGAAGACTCTCAGATTAAGATTTGCCTGAAGACTCTCAGATTTAAGATCCAGCATGCTGGGATATTATCTTAGATACTTCCAGAGAAAGACTAGTACAAAGGATGAAAAGTCCCTCCATGTCAAGGGATCTGGATTAAAGATCTGTTTTTGTCCCTTCCTTGCTCTGGGACCCCGTGCAAATCCCCTCACACTTCAGCACCCCAGGGCAACCCTGCAAGTCAGGGCTTGTTAATCTGGGGTTCACAAATCCCCCTCAATGGGTCTGTGGAAAGATTCCAGAGAGTTCTTGAACATGAATAGGAAAAAACAATTAAATCTTTATTTTTATTACTCTCTGACTCAAATGGAGCATTTCTTTCAGGTATTTAAAGCTGGTATTCTAAGAAAGAGCCTAACCATTGGCTTCACCAAGTCTGTGCCAAGGAGGGGGAGGAAGAAGGAGTCTACGACACCAAACAAAGGTTAGGAACCCCTACTCTCTGTATTTCAGAGAAGATGCCAACATTTACTGATAGAGGGAACCCCTTCATCAAGCTTGCCCTGCCCCAATGACATCACAATTCCTGCTCTTTCCCCATCACCTACCCATCCTAGCTGCTATTTAAGAATTTTCCATGATATAATGCTTTTTATCTGGTACTCTGGAAAATTTCCCTCAGCCTAATGTATGATGGCATGTTTGACACTCAAAAAAATGAGAATGAGTCTTTAAATGATCAAAAGATAAAAACAAGCAAAATATGTAACTATGGGAAAATATTCAAAATAAAAACTTAAAAAAAGATATAAACAAGCAATTTATAGATGGAGACATCAAAGCCATCAATAATCATATGAAAAAATGTTCTCAATCCCTCTTGATTAGAGAAATGCAAATTAAAGCAACGCTGAAGTACCATCTCACACCTAACAGTTTGGCCAAAATGGCAGTAAAGGAGAATGGTAAAAAATGTCAGAGGGCATGTGGCAAAATTGGGACACCAATGCATTGTTGGTGGAGTTGTGAACTGTTCCAACCTTTCTAGGGAGCAATTTGGAACTATGCCTAAAGGACTATAAAATTGTGCAGACCCTTTGATACAATATTACCACTACTGAGTCTATATCTCAAAGAGATAATGAAAAGGGGGAAAGGACCTACTTGTTCAAAAATATCCAAAGAAGCTCTTTCGGTGGTGACAAAGAATTGGAAATTGAGGGGATGTCCATCAACTGGAGAATAGCTGAACAAATCATGGTACATGTTGGTGATGGAATACTTTTGTGCTATAAGAAATGATAAGCAGGAAGATTTCAGAAAAAGCTGGGAAGATCTGCAGGAATCAAAGCAGAGGGAAATAAGCAGAACTGGGAGAACACTGTACACAATAAGAGCAATATTGGACTACAATTGTCTGTGAAAACTTGGTTACTCTCAGCAATGCAGTGATCTGGGACAATCCTGAAAAACTTATGACTCTCTACTTCCAGAGAAAGAACTATTGGAGTCTTTCCCATCAGTTTTATTTTGGATTTTGGTTATGTATGAGTTTGACCAAAGTATGAGTTACAACCAACATGGAAATAAGTTTTGCATGACAATAAGAATAATTTATTTGTTTGTTTATTTTATTTTTTTTGTGATGGAATACTATTGTGCTCAAAGGAATAATAAACTGGAGGAATTCCATGTGAACTGGAAAGATCTCCAGGAACTGATGCAGAGTGAAAGGAGCAGAACCAGGAGAACATTGTACACAGAGATGGGATACACTGTGGTAAAATCAAATGTAATGGACTTCTGTAGTAGCAGCAATGCAATGACCCAGGACAATTCTGAGGGATTTATGGTAAAGATGCTACCCACATTCAGAGGAAGAACTGCAGGAGTAGAAACACAGAAGAAAAACAACCGCTTGAACACATGGGTTGATGCGGACATGATTGGGGATGTAGACTCGAAACTACCATACCAATGCAACTATCAATAATTTGGAAATAGATCTTGATCAATGACGCATGTTAAAACCGGTGGAAATTCGCATCAGCTATGGGGGGGTGAAGGGGAAAGTAAGAACATGAATCATGCAACCATGGAAAATTTTTCTAAAAAATAATTTAAAAAAAGTATAAGATATTTAAAAAGTGAGTCATTGGACTCCTCAGGAACAGATTGACTTCACCCAAATGTTCTAAAGACGAGGACCCTTTGTGACTATGGTGCATTTGCAAAATGACACTGATTCCTGGAGGCTATCTGTCCTGGTAGCATGACCTGACTAGAGGAATATCGTCAAATGGATACTATTTACTGAGATTTTGGAAAAGCGATCAATAAAATTCTCAGGCTATTGTTGCACCCAGGCCGTTGAGACATGTTCTAGGTTGGCAGTAGAGCTAGCTGGGTTTGGAATGGGCTGAGAGATGACTTCCCAAAGATGATTATCAATGGCTTCTATTACTGACTCAGCTGGACCATTCAGTCAGTTCGAAATCAGATTAATTTGGAAGGAGCTGGATCTCTCCTAGATTGCTTCAGCCATCTGTACTTGGCCTGGGGCTGTTGAGCATTTTTATCTGTGATTTGGATAAAGGCCTGGAGGGCATATTAATCAAATTTACGGATGGTGCAAAGCCAGTTGGGGATATCAAATATCTTTGATGACAGAATCAGGATCTCCAAAGATCATCTAGATTGGACCAAATTTAATAAAATGAAGTAGAACGGGAATACATGAAAAGTCTTCGACTTGGGTTCAAAAATTAACTTCACAGGTACAAAATGGGGGAAGTACATCTAGGCAGCGGCTCCCCTGAAAAAGATGGAGAATCAACACAGGCAGCAATGAGGAGTTGTAGTCAACAGAATTAAAGAGATCCATGGTTACCTTAAAAGATGTGGAATATCCTGGAATAAGGAAGGCAGAATTTTCCTGTGCTCAGCCCTGGTCAGGGTACATCTGGAATATTATGTTCTGTTCTAGGTGATACGTCTGAGATAGGACATTGGCAAACTGGAGAGTACCTATCGGCACCCACGATATGGATGGAGCTTGAGGACTGGCTGAAGGAACTGGTGATGTCTGACTTAGATGAAAAAAAAAAAAAAAAAAGAACAACCTTAAAGGGAGCAGGAGAGCTGATTCCAAGGGTTCGAAGAGCTGTTATGTAGAGAGAAGGATTAGACTTGTTCTGTTTGGCCCCAAAGGGCTGAACCAGGAGCAGTGGGTGCAAGTCACAGAGAAGCAGGTTGAGACTTGATGTGAGGAAAAACTTCCTACCAATTAGAGTCCTTCCCAGAGTGGAGCGGACTGCCTAGGGAGGAGAAGGCTCCTGCTCTGGGCAGGTCTGTAAGCAAGGCTGGATGCCGCATTTTGGGTGGTTTTCGAAGAGACTCTTATTCATGGCCATTTTCGACTAGATGCCCTCTTGGGTCTCTTCTACTTCTGAGGTTTTATAAATTCAAGATCCCTGGGTCTGGAGTCAGACAACTTGGGTTCAAATCCTATCCTTGGCACTTACTACCGTGTGACTTCGAGCAAAGCTCAATCTACTTGGTCACCATCTTTTTTTTTTTTTTTTTTTTTTTTTTTTTTAATGAAATGAGGGATTTAAACAAGAGTCATAGACTGAGAGCTGAGAAAGACCACTCTGAGATCTCTTTAGATGAATGAATCTGTGATCTACTGTAAGCCAGGCATTGTGCTAGACGCTGGAAGTACAAAGATAAAGGGGCCCAGACAGTCTCTGCCTTTAGGGAGCTTCCATTCTACTGTGAAAGCTCCTGAGTGGTGGGGATGGGGAGAGTGGTCAAGGCCATGGTCAAAGGGAGAAGATGGTTCTGTGGACAAACATTTCTAGCTCTTGTAATCAGCACAAACACTGGGTCATTCCCCATCCCCAACAATAATAGTAAGGAGGACGCTATTAACGCTGCCATTTATGGGTTCATAATGCTTTTCTTCCAAAGACCACAAGGTGTTTTATAGCCATGACCTAATTCACCCCTCACGGCTTCCCCAAGAACAGCCCCATTTCATGGATGAATGAAAGCAAGGCTTGCCAGGGAGGAGTGATTCACTCAGAAGCAGGCTCAGCTCAGGAGCCCAAGCTGGGTTTTTATCCCAACACCCTTTGAACTAGACTGTGCTGTCTCATCTGCTTTCAGGACTGTCCTGTCACGTTGAAAGCTGAAAAGCTGGTGAAGAGGACGCCTTCCTACCTCTGCTGGTGAACTCACCATCAGGGCCTTCTGCTGTCTAGCATGGCCAACTGGCATCTCTAATGCACTCGCCAGATAGAAGGCTCTGGTGATTTATTTAAGGGGTCTCTTTGGGTGAATCCATTAAGGAAGTATCAGGTGGACAGGGTTGGTTCTTTTCCTCTCTCTAAGTAGAATGGAAAAGTCAATGGAGTGAGTCATGGATTAGTACTGAAAAAAGCCCCGGAGCTAGAATCCCAGGGCTTTGGGTCAAATTCCACTTCTTGTGGAATCATCATTCCTAGATGAGGCAACACCTGCCTCAGTTTCCTACTTTTCAAAATGAACCAACATTCAAGTTGCCTGTTCCATCTAAACCTATGAGCCTAAGATCCTATTACCTGGGTTCAAATCTCATCTCTGTTGATTATCAACTGTGTGGCCTTGGGTAAGTCACTTATATTCCTTGAGGCTTATGTTCCTCAACTGTAATAGTAATAAAATCTGGGATTCATATAGGGCTTTATGGTTTGCAAAGTCTTTTACAAATATCTCATTTGGTCTTCACAACAACCCTGAAAGGTAGGTTCTTTTATTATTCTCATTTTACAGATAAGGAAACTGAGAAAGATGAAAGTTAGGTGATTTGCCCAGGGTCACACAGTTAATGTGTCAGAAGGTAGATTTGAACTCAAGTCTTCCTGAATCCAGGTTCTATCCATTGTGGTGCCAAGCTGCCATCTCTAAAATATGGTGGTTGTAGGGGACAGCTGGGTAGCTCAGTAGATGGAGAGCCAGGCCTAGAACGGGAGGTCCTAGGTTCAAATCTAACCTCAGACACTTCCCAGTTGTGTGACCCTGGACAAGTCACTTGACCCCCATTGCCTACCCTTACCACTCTTCTGCATTGAAGCTAATACACAGTATTAACTCCAAGACCGACAGTAAAGGTTTAAAACAAAACACAAAAAAAGATAAAATAAAATATGGTGGTTGCCCTACATGGTTTCTGAAGTCCCTTTCAGTTTTAGGTCTATGATACACTGATGTGCCCCATCTCCAAGATCCCTTCCAAAGCCCCATCTATGAGGCCAGAATCCTATTACCCAAGTTCAAAAGCTGTCTCCGAGATTACCTGTGAGACTTTGGACATGTCAGGTTATCTCCATGGACATCTGTATCTTTATCTGTAAAATTACCAGTTGGACCAGATTGGTGTAGTTTTGGTGTCCTGGAACCCTTTGGCTCAGAATGACCCTTTTAAAAAATTCATAATGGAAGGAAATGCCCAACTTCAATGGGAAGTTAGTGAGAATAAAGATGTCATTTCCCCCTTCAGTTCCCAGATCCTCCCATAATCAGTCCCGGGACCCCTGGCTAAGAACTCCTGACTCAGTGGTCTCTCTGGTGTCTTCTAGCACCAGATGCCCCGATTTTACAGCGAATGGCTCATTGGCTCATTCCTTCTTCCCCTCCTCCTTCTTCCCATTGGCTACTTTATTCTGAAGAGGAACCTCTTGGATCTCCTCTTTAAAAGTTTTCTGAGGGTTCTGCTAGGGAAATAGGTTTGGCTAAAATGAGGCCTGGATATGTTCTATGGATTTTGACCAATTTCTTAATTAGCTTGAGGAATGGACGCCTGGTACCATTCAGACTCCTGGAGAGGACTGTTTCCCCTGAAGAAGAGATAGACCAGGAGTTCCAGCGATGGATGTCCCTGGCTGAGCAGCCTGGAAATCTGGACCGTGACCAATCAGCCTGACTTTTGACTTCCTGATGGACTCCAATGACTCTGGAAAAGAGATTGAACTAGGTGGCTCAAAGGATTGAGAGCCAGGCTTGGGGAAGGGAGGTCCTGGGTTCTAATCTGGCTTTAGACCCTTCCTAACTATGTATGACCCTGGGCAAGTCACTTAATCCCCACTACCTAGCCCTTATAGTTCTTCTTCCTTGGAACCAATATACAGTATTGATTCTAAGGTGGAGGGTAAGGGGTAAAAAAAGAAAGAAAATGAGAGTGTTGGAGAGGGAAAGTGAGGCCGACAACTTTGTGTCCTCTGCTCTGCTTAAATCCAATGCACAAGTCAAGACATAGCCGGGTGATGTCATTGGTCTTCTTTGAAAATAAAAGATGAATAACAATAACAACAAAGAAATGGGTATAATCTTAGCACCTACATTACTGGGAGGCTGTGAAGATCAGAAGAGATAATAGATGGAAAGTGCTTTGCAATCTCTAAAGGGTTAATTATTATTATTGTCATTATAAGGAGTTCCCTTTTAAGGTGACATTGAAGAGGACTGGGCCACGTTCCACTAATAATACATGGCAAGCAATTACGAAGAAGTCATTTTCATTTTAACTTTTGTGGCTATTTTTTATTTTATATTACTTTTATTTATGACTATGCCTCCTCACTCTCCTACCCAGTAAGCCTTCTCCCCTCTCTTTTTTTTTTTGTTTAAACTACTACCTTCCATCTTAGAATCAATACTATATATTTGCTCCAAGGGCAGAAGAGTAGTGGTGGGGGTGGGGGGGTGGGGGTGGATTAAGTGATAACTTTAAAGAAAAAATAATTAAAACAATGAGACTTATTGTTGGCAGGTCAAGGAGAAGTAGGAACACTCATGCATTACCAGTAGAATTGCAAACTTGTAGACTCATTCAGGAAAGTAATCTGGCCCTGAGGAGAAAAAGTTAGAAAAATGATCATCGCTGTTAGTCTAGTAATTCCATTTTTTTGTAGACTATTCCTAGAAGATAGCATCATAATCCCCCTTTAGCTGCAGTTTTGGTTTCTGCAGGGTCATTTATATTTTCAGTTATCCACAGCATTCCAAGAAAAGGAGAGAGGCAGAAAGGGGGCTTCCACCAGATGAGGGAGGATGTCGGTAGCATGGTTCAAGGATGTGTCGTGGCTGGGACTTGAGTGCAGACAGATGGAAGGGCTCAGCCCATTTGGGTGGTTTCTGTGCATTAGTTCTTGGGCTTTCACTGAGAGGGTTTTTTCAGGGTTTCTTTTGTCAGGGTAGGAGGTTGGGGAGAAAGCACCGTCCCATAGAGAAAAGCTAAGAGAGGGGTTAAAAATTAAAGGGAAACTCGTCCTTGGTTTCAAGCATCCCCTGGGAGTCTTGGTCCATGTCCCTGAAGGATGGGGGGGGGGGGGGAGAGGAGAGGACTATCGTAGAATAATGTCTGATGCTCCTTTTTGGCACTGGATTGCATGTTGGGAAAGCCCTACTCTGGGTTTCATTGATCAATTAAACTTTATCAGACATAGGCATGTCCAACGGGGGCAGCAGGTGTTCACTTATGTCCCAAGTTTTGGCCATCCGTGGCAGGTCTTGGAGCAGATCCCCCGCCGAGGGGGGCCCCGCTGTATTATGAAAAGGGACCCAAGGAAGAATGAGACATTCGTGCCAATAGTATGTACAACTGCAAAAAATCGGAAGCAGTTGAATGTCTGACCAAAGGCAATGGTCCCAAAGTGTCCATACGTCAGTGTGAAGGACTGCCATGAGGCAATTAAGGGCAACGAGTATGGCGAATCCAGTGAAATTGGGAAATGCCTTTTTTTTTTAAATCCTTCCCTTCCATCTTTAGGCCTGGTGCCTAATCCACTGTCCCTGGAAATGTCTTTCTGAAAGTGAGAGAAGGCAGACCCATGCCTAGAGACAGGAGGTCCTGGGTTCAAATCTGACCTCAGACACTTCCTAATTGGGCAAGTCACTTAACCCCCATTCCTTAGCCCTTATCACTCTACTGTCTTAAAACCAATATGGTATCAATTCAAAGATTAAGGGTTTAAAAATTATTTTTAATGAATTCACTAATTAATTAATTTTTTTTGAAAAAGAAAGTGAAAGAATGGATAGCTAAGTGGCTCAATGGAATACAAGCCAGGCCTAGAGATGGGAAGTCCTATGTTCAAATCTGGCCTCAGACTCTTCCTAGGTGTGTGACTTTGGGAAAGTCAGTTAACCCTAACTGCCTAGCCGTTACTGTTCTTCTACCTAGGAACCAATACAGTATTGATTCTAAGATGAAAGGTAAAGATTTTAAAAATAAATAAATGAACTAATTAATCAATTTTAAAAAAAGAAAGTAAAAGATGGAACAGCAAGATGGCTCAGTGGATAAAGAGCCAGGCCTAGAGATGGGATGCTCCAGGTTTAAATCTAGCCTTCGGCCTCCCTAGATGTGTGACCTTGGGCAAGTCATTTAATCTCAATTTCCCAACCCTTGCCACTCTTCTGCATTGGAACCAATATTTCCCATCGATTTTAAGACAAAAATCAAAAAAAGAAAAAGAAATGGAAAGGAGCCCAAGCAGAAGAATTGAAGTTCTGCCTGATCGGAAGGTTGTTGAGAAGATGGCCAGAGAGGAGGGAGGTTTGGCTGGGACCTGACTGAAGAGGGAGCCCAGTCGGGGCAGTAACCCATCAGGAGAGCGTTTAGTGAGTCTGGGAGAAAGGTGGTGTCCAGGGATGAAGGAGGGAAGAAAAGAGGACGATGCTTTGGGGAAACCAGACACTGCTTTCCAGGATCTCCAACTCAATCTCTACAGAAGTAAGACCAGCAGTAAGATGTGGTCATGAATCAAGGAGCGTCACCAGGTCAGAAAAATGAAAACGAGAAAGGAGAGTGGGCACGGGCAGGCTCCAGAGACTTAGCAGTGAAGGGCTGGCAAGGAGATGACAGAGTGCCCGAAGGAGCCTAGGAGGGAGTCTGCTCCAAGCCCTTCGTTTTAGAGAGGGGCTGTTGAGAGGATGCAGGATGAGAAGAGGAGGGAGCTCAGACACATTGTGAGTGAGATACCATCATGGGTAACCCAAGGGGACAAAAATGTCACCCCAGGTGAGAAATGATCAGAGAAGGGAGTCACCAACTTCAAGGTATCAAAGGCTTAAAATAAGAAAGAAAGTATGACTAGGAGGCCCCAAGACGGCCCAGTGGACAGAGCACTGGACACGCCTTCAGGAAGACCCCAGTCCAGTTCTCATCCCATCTCACTTCCTGGCTCTGACTCTGGGCAAGTCTCAGTTTCCTCTATCTGTAAAACAAAGAGGTTCGATTCAGCCTCTAAATTCTTTTTCTCCTCTAAATCTGCAGTCCTCAGATGGGTCACTCAACGAGTGTAGATGGTGTACTAAACACCAGTGATGCGAATACAGTGAGAAGGGAGTTGGCGTGCCAAGGGTCGGAGCAGGTGCCACATCTTCAGAAGGATCGTTGATAGAAGGGAGGCTGGTCAGAAGAGGGCAACCAAGATGATGACGGGTCTGGACTTCCTGCATCATAAGACGTAGTGGAGGGTAGTGGATAGAAAGTGGAACTTGGAACCAAGAAAATCTGGGAATTCCCACTAGAACCCCAGAGAAGTCATTTAGTCCCAATTTTTGGGGGGCCTCGTGGTGGTGTGTTAAGTGCCAGACCTGTCCTCAGAAAGCCTCGAGTTCAAAATCGATCTCTGATACTTCCCAATTGTTTGATCTCAGGCAAGTCATTTAGTCTCTGACTTCCTCAGTTTCCTCAACTGTCAAAAGGGAAAACAATATCACCTACCTTCCAGAGTTGTTATAAAAGTAAAATAAGCTATTTGTAAAGAGCATAAACTTCAAGGTACTCAGTAAATTCTTCTTTTTCCTCTCTTGTAAGGCAAAGGGGCTGGACCTGATGACCTCCAGGTCTGTTCTGTCTCCAGACCTGTGACCTTTGATCCTTTGGACGGAGGAGATTTGGGCAGAGATTGGATGTCTTCAGATGCTGAAAGCACTGCCATATGGGTGAGAGATTAGATTCCTTCTGATTATTAAATTAATGATGGTGATGCTATTGGCTGGCATTTATATTGTGCCCTGAAGTTTGCAAAGCACTTTTCATTCAAAACCTTCATCTGTCCTGTGAGGTTTGTACTCCAGTCATCCCCATTTAACAGGTGAGAAAACTGAGGTTCCGAGAGACCCCAATGACTGGCCCATGACTATGTGGCTCAAGATTGGGGGAGCAAGATTTGAATACAGATCTCCTTGGTTCTTTCACACCAGAGGGCCAAGCTAAGAACAATGGATGCAAATGATAAAGGGGCAGGTCTAGGCAAGAAGGAGGAAAAGAATGCCTAATAATTCGAGCTCTCAAGTGGGCTGGGCTGCCTCTGGAGGGAGTGGGCTTCTCCCCTGCCACTGTCCGTCTTCACAGCCAAAGCTGAATGAGCACTTACTTGTTGGGCCTAATGGAAGGAAGGCCCCTCTTCAGAGAGAAGGCCTCCCCGAGATCCTGGGATTCTGCAGCCTTTCCCCAGGACCCAAAAGTGCAAGAGCAGCAGGAATTTTCATTCTCATCTTCAGTCATCGGAGAGACAGGTTGTGACTCTCCTGAATGTGCCAACTCCCTTGGGGTGGTTACATGGACTCTGGCACGCTTCCATCTGACTTAAGTAGCTTGCTCCAGCCCTTGGATACCAAATTAAGATGTGAAGAACCGGAGAGACCTGCTTGACCAGGTCTCCAAACCAGAATTTTCCTGGCTGAATCCATGGCTTGGGCTCAAAAGCATTGAGCAACAGCCTCCCTGTGATGGAGGATCAAAAGTCTGGCTGACTCCAAGCCTGCCACATTAATCATGAGATGATGCAGCCCCAGGTTGCTGAGCAAGACTCCTTGGACAGCTTCCTCAGCTGAGACTGTTTGCCTCGTCCTCCAGATGCCCAGACTGTGAGCTTTTATCAGAAGTGATTTAAGAGTAGAAGACAGCCAGAGAAAGAGAGGTGGGAGCTCGCCACCCCTGGAGCCTCCTCGGGCTTCTGTTCTCCTTTTCTCAGGGCCACCTTTGTATACTGCTGAGCTTCTTCCATCCCAAGGAAGTCTGGGAAGGAGGGGTAGAGACTTTTCACTCCCAGTATAAGCAGCATTCCAGAGCCAAAGTACAGCAATTATCAAAAGGAAAGCGTTTCATTGTTTGTCTCCTGGAACTCTTTGGCTGCCTATTCCCTTAGAAAATCACATGTTAGCATTATCTATGATCTAGTGTACTTTTATTCATTTTGTTGACTATTTCCCAATTCCATCTTAATCTGGTTGGGCCGTGAGTCTGCGGGGAACGTGCGGGATGCCTGTTTGACATCTCTGAAGTATTCTGTGTTGGATTTGAAGTAACAGGACCTCTGTTCAAATCCTCATGGCCGGTGGGACAAGGCATTGAACCTCTCCGGGATTTTGTTCCCACATCTGGAATAGGAGGAAGCGCGGATCCACGGCCCCCAAACTCCCTCCCTTCCTGCCCGAAATCTTAGATCTGAGAGGGATCGGTGCATTCATCTGGCGTCTTTTGGTGTTTTCCTTTCCGTGACTCTGGTCACCAGGCGTGTTGTTTGCTGGTTCTACTTTCTACCTAGAAATATGGATTGGGACCTGCCACTGAGTAGAGCCTTCTTGTTTTGCAGATGTGGAAACTGAGGTCCAGAGAAATTAGTTGACATGGCCAAAGTCAAAGAGATAGGATGAGACGGATAGGATGCCAGTTTGGAAAGATGGCACCAGTGGGTGGAGGTGGTGGAGGGAGGAATCCTTCAGAAGGGAGAGTTGGAGAGATGGAGCTGAGCCTTGTATGTCTCTAAGGGAGCCTGGGGCACTCTCAGGACAGAGGTTCAGAGGAGGAGGGTTGTATCAATGGGCAGTGTGGCTGAATCATGGAGGGCATGGGCAGGGAGGAAGAGGCGTTCAGTGCCCAACAGAGCATTTGGAAGTTGATCCTGGAGACAGCAGGAAGCTGCTCTGTCTTAGTGACCAGGGAGGTGAAAGTCAGATTTTAGGAAGACGTCTTTGATGGAGGATAGACTGAGAGGGGAGAGACTGAGGCAGACAGAACCCCCAGCACCTACTGCAATAATCCAGGCTGGAGGTGACAAGGGTCTGTACCAGGGTGGGGGCTGGGTCAGACAGAGGAGAGAAGGGGTCCTTTATGGGAGATGGGCAGGTAGAAAGGAAAGGACCAGACAGCAGATAGGATGAGCAGGATGAGTGAGAGTGAGGGGCTGAGTCTGATAAGGAGGATCATGGTCTTCTTGGAGGTAATAGAAAAGCTGGGAAGACAGGAAGGTTCTGATGGGAAAGATAATGAACTGTGTTTGGGCCATGTTGATTTTGATGTGCCTACAGACAGGAGGAGGGAAGAAAGGCAGCCAGGAAGGAAGCGAGGAAGGAAGGCAAGCAACAAGGAAAGTCTTTAAGTAGCAGCTGAATGTCTGCTTGTTGGAGATATATAGAGAGTATCTGGCAAACTTAAAGCACAGTTGGAGCGTGAGCTGCTATTTTGTCCTGGAGAGGAGATTATCAGGCAGCTCCAGGTTGGACTAGAGCAGTGATGGCAAACCTTTTAGAAGGGTGGGAGATGTGAGCAATGTCCTCAGGTGTGTGTGGAGAAGAGGAGGGGAGCAGCCTGGCCCGCATCCCTCTGGCTTTCTGATAATGAACGCTGACAAACCCAGTACTGGGGTGATGGCAGGTGTGCCCCCAGAGAGGACTCTGAGTGCTCCCCTCTGGCCCATGTGCCATAGGTTTGCCACCATGGGACTAGAGCTTCTGAGGTCTCCTCTGGTTCTGAGATTCAGTGCTTCTGCGTTCTAGAAGAAAAGCAATATTGATTAAAAAAAAAAGTCTTCATTAGCTGGGCAAGTCATTTCACTTCCCTGGACCTCATGCGGAAAATGAAGGGGATGGGCTCCAAGGCTTCTAGCTTTTGGGCTGTGATCCTCTATGAAGTCTAAGTTCTGTACCAAATCGAAATCTATTATCTGATAATCCATAAAGCATATATATATATATATATATATGCACAATTGATGCATATATATAAAAAACCCTGACCTTCTGTCTTAGAATCAATACTGTGTATTGGTCCCAAGGCAGAAAAGAGGTAAGGGCTAGGCAAAAAAAGTTATTTGGCCAAAGTCACACAAGGAAGTATCTGAGGCCAGATTTGAATTTGGGACGTCCTGTCTCCAGGTCTGGCTTTCTACCCCTTTAAACACCGACCTGCCACCTATTTAATATATTGTAAAAAAGAAAAAAAAGTAGAGGAGGAAAAGGAAGGGAAGTCAAAACAATCCATGACCCTTTTACCAATCTGATCAGAAACAGAGAGAAGAAACTCAAAACCATCAGGGCGCCATCTTGTTTTGTTCATCCCCGTTGGAAAGTCACTGGCAGATCCCCAGCACTTGTGTCTAACTCCTTCCCCCCATGCGCCCCTAGGCAGCTGTGTGGGCCCCCCCATGCCACAGGTGCTATTTATGGCAGCTCCAGGCTGGCCTATAGCAGTCTTACCTAGGGCACTGCCCCTGTTCTCCTTACCAAAAGAGGAGCCGGGCTTTGTGACACCCTATACCATGGCTCTGCTATTTTCAATACCAGAGGACAGCTGCTGCTCGGCTGCTCAGGAAATACAACCCAGGAGCCTCCAGGAAAAAATAAGAGGCGGCTCTGCCTGGCTTCATCACGGAATATCTCAGCAAGCACCTAGAATATGTGGACGCTGCTATTTGTGGACCCCAAATAAATGAGGCAGAGGACTCGAATAACAGCCCATCTGCTGCCTCAGCCCTTTGGGTCCAAGAAGCGACATACCTAGAGGAGAGAGCTTGGGCTCTGCCGCTTTGGGACCCTGGCGCTGCTCCTTCCTACTGAGTGACCTTGGGACCTCGTGTGACCCTCTCCGAGCCTCAGTGTCCTCGTCTGTAAAACGAGAGGGCTGGGCCGGACGCTCTCTGAGGAACCTTCCTGATCCGAGTCTGTCGGAAAACCTCAGCGGACGCTGAATCCGACAGCCACAACTCCAGAGCCGGGAAGCCTCATCCTCTCCCGTGTCTCTGAAAAAGAATGCCAACGACAGAGCGCCCGGGGTGACACCCCGACTCTCCTAGCCAGGGCGGGGGGCCTGGGCAGACACTTCCCTTCTCTGAGCTCCAGGTTCCCCCTTAGGAACATGGAGTAAGTCTGTCTCACTGGGGTGACGGAAAACGTACCCTACTACAGAGATCCAAGCATTCAGGGGCCAAATATGGCGGCAGGGCCAGTCTGGTCTGCTGCTGCCTGGTGTGGGATAGGCCAGGCGTAGAGAATGGCTTTTACCCTTTGGGATATAGTTCTATTGAACGGACAAGTGGAAAGGCCATTCTTAGCTCTTGGGCCTTACAAAAACAGGTGGTGGATGGGAGGACCCTCTTTTGTCCGCTCCTAGATTCCACATTCATGGTACAAACTCCCAAGTGCCGAGTTGCAAACATATGCGGAACTTTTCCCCCTTCATCTGGTGGCATGAAGGGTTGGCCATAAGAGGATCCTTAAAAAAGAAAATATTATTTTAAAAAAGAGGCTGAGCCACCCACAGGAGATAGATTTATTTCCTCCATCGTCTTTGGAAGGATCTTCACCCAGGGGCCCCTAGAAAAAGGACCCCAAGTTTTAGGGACTCTTTGGGTCACAACCAGTGGTGTGCTGTTAAATGTTTTCATTTGTTTATTTGTTTTTTAAACCTTTACCTTCTATTTTACTATCAATTCTAAGACAGAAGAGTGGCAAGGGCTAGGCAATGGAGGTTAAGTGACTTGCCCAGGGTCACGTAGTTAGGAAATGTCTGAGGCCAGATGTAAGTCCAGACCCTCCTAACTCCAGGTCTGGCACTCTATCCATTGTACTACCTAGCTGCCCCTCTGCAAATGTTTAACAGCTCTCCAGAATTTAAAAAAAGGAGGCATTACACATGTTAAAGTTTAAGTAGATTGAGAGCCAGGCCTAGATACCAGGGAAGCCTGTGTTCAAATCTGGCCTCAGACACGTCCTAGCTGTGTGGTCCTGGACAAGTCACTTAACCTCCATTGCCAAGCCCTTACTGCTCTACTGCCTTGGAACCAATATCCAGCATTGATTCTAGAATGGAAAATAAGGCTTTAAAAAAAAAGATTAATTTACGTCATTAATATTTTCTCCATCATTTTCTTAAATTTAGACAACCGACAAAGCAATAAATCTGACCCTTGTTTGTTGATTAACCAGGTATAAATGCTCATACCGAGAATTTAATAATTGGCTCTGCGGAGTGTTTAAAGCTGACTCTAGCACGCTTCTCATCACAATTCCCTCAAAACTCTAATTCCCAAGCTCCATATAGGTGCTTGCTTTCATCATCCAGAACAGTAAGCACATTAATTTTTTAAAAGTCATTTAATTAAACAGTAGAGCCAATAAAATGATAAGCTAAGATGCCCCCCCACTACCACCTCCACCTATGGAGAATTTTCTCCTCCAAGTGACAGTGCTATTGAGGATAGATGTGACCAAAGAACATTCAAGAAAGGCACAGACGCAGGGAAGTTGCATAAAGAAATAAATGCCAGGAAACCATGTGTCTGCAGCCTATACACCAGGGGTCGGCAACGTGTGGCTCTCGAGCCATCCCTGGCTCTTTCGAGGGCCAGATCTGGCTCTTTCTGCAAGAGCCATAAAGTCCATTTTTTTCAGGTGCTGTTACAAGAGCCACACTGTGAGCACTGTACGGCTCTCACGAAATGACATTTTAAAAAATGTGGCGTTCATGGCTCTCACGGCCAAAAAGGTTGCAGACCCCTGATCTAGACACAAATGTCAGGGCAGTCTCTTACTGAGCAGATCTGCCATCTTCTTCTGCCCTGTGCTATTCTCCAGTGAGAATTATGTCCCTTCTCTCCGCTGTGTATTGGCCTTTTGGAAGCCAATGTACTCTGTTTCCATATCTAGAGTTTCAGCTCTTTGGGGACATCTTTCTTTTACTATATACTCAGGTATATACTTTTTTCTTTCTTTTACTATATACTCAGGTGTAGTGACTAGAAAGCCTCTTCCTGACAAGGGAAGGCCGAGGCTCTTAGTGGATAGTGAACCACAGAAACTACCTCATCTAGCCACGAGACCAAAAATAGTCAGCAGTGTGCCATAGCTAACATTAAGTTTATGATTTTTCTGCTCCTTTATTCTAAGACAAACTCATAGTCCTTGGTCCCAGATATATGACTTAGGATTAGATTGTTCCCTTTAACTGCAATTAAATCACTGATTATGAATCTGTATTTCCTTTAAAAAAAAAAAAAAGGAACCCTTCCATTTCATCTTAAAATCAATACTGAGTACTGGAAGATCTGTAGTTTCAAAACCCATTTTGCTGATTCTCTACCCGCTCTGCCTTTTCTACCCTGGAGAAAATCAAAGAGCAAACAAAAAACACACGTGCTATGTGGAGACCAAAGTGAAATTCATTTCTCAGATCCTTTTTTGAAGAGAAAGATGATACTTTATGTAAATGCAGCTGGCAGAGCAGTTAAAGTCCACATTCCTGCCTTTATCAACACCTAGAACACTATACTATACCTAATAAACAAATACAGGTAGACAATTATGTGTGACTCCTAGCAACAAAATCTCTATTTTGGAACTAAATTGAGACTAGCCCAAACCTTCCCTGGTTGGCCTGCCCGAGGCACTTTGGTGTGTCGAGTTTGTGATTCCAGAGGGTCTTGGTGAGTTTCTATGGCCAAAAAAGGTATCCTAGTATCTAACTAGAACCTTGCAGAAAACTGCTTTGAGTTTAGCGAGGATGGTTCTCAGACAAAGGAGAGGGAAACAAGCATTGATTACGTACCTGCCACACACCATGCTATGGGCTTTACCAATATCTCTCATTTGGTAACAGGTGTTCATTCCCACTATCTCTGATCCCATTACCGAAGCCCAGCAAAGCAAGTGTGTGATGGAGCTGCTCTTTGTATCTTGTGACTCTCAGTCAACCTGAGCCCAATATTTGGCAACCTATAGACCAGAAATGGGAGGGAAGGAAGGAAGGTGGGAAGGAAGGAAGGAAGGAGAGGAGAGAAGGAAGGAAGGAAGGAGAGGAGAGAAGGAAGGAAGGAAGGAAGGAAGGAAGGAAGGAAGAAAGGAAGGAAGGAAGAAAGGAAGAAAAGAAGAAAGGAAGAAAGAGAGAGAGGGATGGATGGAGGGAGGAAGGAAGGAAGGAAAGGAGGGAGAAAGGAAGGAAAGAAAGAACAGAAACAAGCATTTATTTTATACCTATTCTGTACCAGACTCCACTCACTTTGGCACCGTAAGCAAACCCCAGGTACTTGTGTAGACTGGTTTTACTAAGATACTCCATGCCCCCAATTAACCTTAAACTGAATAGATAGATTATCTGGCTGGATGAAAGCGCCAGTTTGAGATAGTCTCAGTTCTGAAGAAGCACGGCTCATTATCAAGTAAGTAGTGGCTTGGAAGCTGGCTGAGGAGTGATACACCAGAACCACTCCAAGGTGTGATTTAAGCCAATAAATCACCAACAGAATTCTGGAGCTCCAAGGAGGCTAAGGCACCTGCAGCCTGGCTCTGAAGCGCCCTCTCACTTATATACTTCTTTTGATGCTACAGTTTTGTAGGCTTGTAATGACATCTCTTTATAGCACTTGAGAAAGTTTTTATTGGTGCAATTTGCTTATTAACATCTCAGTTATATCCCAGTAGACTACCTGAATGAAGAAATACCAGTACTCAATATGTATGCACCAGATGGTATAGCATCCAGATTTTTAAAGAAGAAACTATTAGAATTTAAGGAGGAAATAGTAAAACTATCCTGGTGGGAGACCTGAACCTTCCTCTATCAGATCTAGATAAATCAAACCAAAAAAATAAATAGGAAAGAGGTAAGAAATGTGAATGAAATCATAGAAAAATTAGAGTTAATAGATATACGGAGAAAAATAAATAGGGACAAAAAGGAATACACCTTCTTTTCAGCAGCACATGGTACATTCACAAAGATTGACCATGTACTAAGGCATAAAAACATTGCAAACAAATGCAAAAAAGCATAAATAATAAATTTGACCTTTTCAAATAATAATGCAATAAAAATTATAATTAGTAAGGGTACACAGACAGAGGCAAATCAAAAATTAATTGGAAATTAAATAATATGATTCTCCAGTAGACTCCCTGGTAACCAAGCAAACAGTTAAGCCAAATTCATTGCCTCTGGTAGCCTCTGCCACCCGTGGAGCTCATTGTCCCCAACTTACAACTCAGTGGAGGCTGTAAATTCAAGTTTTCTAGGACCCAGACTTATCCCTGTTGGTCCCTGTCTTCAGTCCCTATCTGCTCCCTCCCAAAGCTACTGTTCTCCTTCACATTCTCTCGGGCAGGATGACTATTGCTCTATTGGTCCTGGGTGTCTTATTCTGCCTTGGTCCAGACAGGTCTGCCCCTGTTGCCCTGGTTTCTTCCTATTTGTGACTCAACCTCTCCCAGGAATATTCAGTGTTCAAGTCATTCTCCTGTCCATGCACTTCCTCTTTGACTCCATTTTTTTACAACTACAAAAAGTGTTGATGACTTGAAGATTTACAAAACATTTTCATCACAACAACCCTGTGAGGGGGTAGTACATGAGGCAACTTGAGTTAGTAGATTAAATGATGGCCTAAGGAAGACCTGGATCCAATTCTACCTTAGATACTTAATAGTTGTGTGACTCTGGGTGTCACTGAATATATCTGTGTTCTAGCTTCCTCATTTGTTAAATGCTTAGGGAATCTTAAAATGCTATAAGAATATTAGTTATTGTTTTTACTTGCCCCTGGACAGTTCTCTTTGCTGCTCTCAGTCTCAGTTTCCTCATCTGTAAAATGGGAATAATGATAGTGTCCCCAGACCTGTACTTTAGAAAGACCACTTTGGTAGGGGAGTGGGGGATAGATTGGAGAGGAGGGACACTTGAGATAGGGAGACCAGTTCACATACTATTGTCATAAACCATGCAAGAGGAGAGGAACGCCTTCACTTCAGATATCTCTGTGTAAGTAGAGATAAGGAGAAGCCTGCAGGAGAAGCTATGAAAGTAAAAACAAGGTTGGGCGACCCATGGGACCCATGTGATTAGGGAGAGGGAAAAATCAAAGATGATTAGAGAATGCCAGCCCAGGGGATGGGGACTTGGAAGGTTTCTTTAGTCATTCTCCAATTTTTGGTATGTATTTTGCTTCCAAGATTTGTTTTCCCCAATAAGCTATTGCCTTCTCCCAAAGCCTCTTTTCTTCCCGCATTCCTTCCTCAGGTCTGTCCAACCTAGTCTCAGATAACTAGTAATCAGTCCCTGGAAATCTGTCACACTCCCTGCCAAACAAGGAAGGAATTGGCATGGCTGTTGCCCTCCTTTTCCCCAATGCCAATCAGTGGTCTATCCCACTTGCCACATCCTTGAACACAAGCGGTTCTTGCCCAGACCTACTTCACTCACTCTTGCCCACCAGCAAACATTCCTTGACCACACTGCTTCTGCCACAGTGTGCTGTAATAAGACCTGACTCTAAGACGGAACGTAAGAGTTTTAAAATATATATTAATTAGCTGTGTGACCTTGGGAAAGTCATCTAACTTCTACCAGTCTATGTTTCCTTATCTGCAAAACAGAAAACAATAGTCACCTTTCTTTCCTTTCCTTTCCTTTCCTTTCCTTTCCTTTCCTTTCCTTTCCTTTCCTTTCCTTTCCTT
>NC_058133.1:10223281-10258233 GCF_016433145.1 Gracilinanus agilis | reverse complement strand
CTTCTCTTTTCTTTTCTTTTCTTTTCTTTTCTTTTCTTTTCTTTTCTTTTCTTTTCCTTTCCTTTCCTTTCCTTTCCTTTCCTTTCCTTTCTTTTCTTTTCTTTTCTTTTCTTTTCTTTTCTTTTCTTTTCTCTTCTTTTCTCTTCTTTTCTCTTCTTTTCTTACCCTTACCTTCTCTCTAGGAGTCAATACTGTATATTGGCTCCTAGGCAGAAGAGTGGTAAGGGCTAGGCAATGGAGGTTAAGTGACTTGCCCAGGGTCACACAGCTAGGAAGTGTCTGAGGTCAGATTTGAACCTAGGACTTTCCATCTCAGACCTGGCTTCCAATCCACTGAGCCACCCAGCTGCCCCCAATAGTCACCTTTCTGCTAAGATCATTGAAGGAATAAAACAGGATACCATATGCAGAGTTCTTTAACACCTTAAAGTGCTTTAGAAATGCTAGCTATATTTATTATGATTCACTCTTACTTTACCCACTGACTATCTATGTGACCCTTTGAGTCACTCAAGCTCTGGTTTCAGTTTCCTCGTCTGTGAAATGAGAGGGCTGATCCTAAGAACCCGTCAAGCTCTAAATCTAGGACCCTATAAAAAATTATCTTCCCACGGTGGGGGGGGGTGTTGATTTAAAAAAAAAAAACATACTTTCTGTCTTTGTGACACCTCTAAAACAGAAGAGCAAGGCATTAGGGGTTAAGTGACTTTCCCAGGATCACATAGCTAGGAAGTATCTGAGGTCAAATTTGAACCCAGGTCCTCCTGAATCTAAGCCTGGCACTCTATCCACTGAACTACCCAGCTGCCTCTCAAGGGATGTTCACCCCTCTCCCCACCATCAATCTGAAAAAGATTAGATCCATAGTCCCCCTTTTCCACCATTTCTCAGGAAGAATAATAAATTCAGTCACTATCTGTCTCCTTTAAATTTGATGACATCGGCTCCTTGCTTTGTGGGGCTCCCTGCTTGAGAGGACCAGGCATCTAAGAAAAGATCAACTACTCATCCCAGTGGAATACAAGCTCCTTGAAGGCGGGAACTATTTTGGTCCTGAAGCAGTGCTTGGCACATATGTGGTAAATATTTTAAATTTTATTTTATTTTATTATTTCAATTAAAAATAATCCACCTTCTTTTCCTTCCACTAAAGCCTCCCCGCACTGGCAATGAAAATAAAAATGTTGCTGTTTAGTTATGTCTGACTCTTCCTGACCCTATTTAGGATTTTCTTGGCTTTTCCTTCTCCAGCTAATTTTACAGAAGAGGAAATTGAGGGAAACAGGGTGAAGTGACTTACTCAGTGTCATACACCTAGAAAATGTTTTAGGTCAGATTTAAACCCATCCTGGTGCTCGGTGCATTATGGTGCTACCTAGCTGCCCTAAAAATAATGTAAAACATACAAATAATACCCAAAGAAAAAATTACAAAGCTCCTAGAACCAAAATGCATAGTCAGGTAAATTGAATTCTCACATTGGGCCTTTCCCAAGAAGGTCAACAACTACTAATACTTGTCGAGTTGAATTATATTGTATTCCATCCTCTTGTCCTGTCATCATCATCATTGAGGAAGACCTTGTAATTCATGTTTCTCCTCCCTCAGACTCCCTGAGGCTACATGTCACCCTTGGGGTCTTCTTTTCCCTTTCAGAACTTCTCTTGGAGAACATTTTAATCTGAATAAAAATATTGGGGGGGGAGAGACTACCTTGGTCTTAGGGTCATAGGCTTAGAGCTGGAAGGAACCATGGAAGTCACCCCATTCTAGATCCTTATTCCTTAGAATCTCTTATAACTTGAGTTTGGATTTATTAGCCATGATTTTGTCCTTTTGAGAATCAGAGTCTATTTTTCAGGGGGAAAGGATCAGACCAATGTTGGACCGATGGGGGAGAAGAGCAAGAAGAATGGGGAGGGGGACTGAGAGCCCATTTACCAGACTGTCAATAGCAAGACCTCACATGGAAAGCTGCCAAGGGCACATGGGTCAAGGAGACTCTGCCCTTCATTTTGTAGAAAAGGAAGTGAGACTGAGGGATATGCTGGGAGCCACTGAGGTCACACAGGGAGTAACTGACAGAGGTTGAGATTCGAATTCAACTCCTCTGAGAACAAACCCAGAGTTCCAGCTTGTCAGGGGCTCTCCAACTTCAGGTGTCTTCCATAGAAGAAAGTGAAAATGGAACCAGGGAGAATCCTGGGGCAAGGAAGCAGGATTGAAGACTCAAGGCATTGGCCAAAAAACCAAGATGGGCTCCAGGAAATCAAGGGATGTGTGTGTGGAAAAGGGTAGATGCATAGGAAGGGAAGAATTTCAGCGAAACTTTCAGTGGATGTGCCAGATATAGTTGAACTCTGTGAAATTGTAATAACTAGCATTTCCACATTATTTTAAACTTTGTTAAGCACTTTACAAATATTATCTCATGTGAGCCTTACAACAATTCTGTATGGTAGATTCTATTCTTATTCTCATTTTACAGATGAAGAAACTGAGGCTGAGTGAAGTTAAATGATTGAATAATAATAATGGCTAGCATTTTAAGGTTTGCAACACACTTTTACAAATATCTTCTTTTACCTTTATGTTCTCTATTTTACAAATGAGGAAACAGAGGCAGGCAGTGGTTAAGTGCCCAGGGTCACAAGGCTAGCATGTGTCTAAGGAAGGATTTGGACTTGTTTACCCAAATCCAGGTCCAGCCTTCTATCCACTGCAAGTCTGAGAAGAGATGACCTCCTCTTGGAGAAGAAGTCACCAACCTTGCATCTTGTCTTAGAGGGACTGAGCAATAGACTTCTAAGACTCCTCCCAACTCTAGAATATTGATTGGAATCTAGAATTATCTTGACTTCCTCTAATCCCTACTGGATATGAATGTTTTAATGATCTTCATTGTAACTGAATAACTTCCACTATATTCTGCTATGATGGTTCATCGTGCTGTGGCCATGTTGAAAGAAGGGAAGGACACTGGTGGGGGCTTGAGCTGATGACAGTAGAGAACCAGCCTTGACTCCTTGGAGATACTGCAAATACCACTTCCTAAGAGGGAGATATAGCTAGACATAGTATATATAATGTATGGCTGGCTAGAAGAGGGATGTAGCTAGCTAAGCTCTGGGAGCCCAACTCATCTGTGTGAGCAAGAGATGGGATGAAGGGACTCAGAGAGTCTTCTATGGGCTACACTGGCTTCCTGTTCAGCATCCTCTTTCTCTACATCATCCTGCCTCTCTAAAGGCTTATGACTGGGCCAGGAACAGAACCCAAGCCTTCCATGTGACTGATGAGAATTCTACCCTCGAACCACTCATCCAGAGTAAACTGATTAAAATCTGGTCTCAAATGGAAATGCCAAGAGCCAGACTCTGTGGCCAGGGTGATCCCACCAAGGTACAGAGATACCCTATGAGGTCATTCCAAGTTGGAAGCCAGCAGGTTCTCCCTTTTATATCGTCTGAAGTGCAACGGATCCATGCAGAACACTGGGTCACAGGATCAGCATACATCAGCCCCCTGGGACGACAACCTGATTGTGCCCTTCCAAGGCAGGTTGGGACATCATGATGGCATCAGGCATAGGCAGTGAGCATCCCATGGAGCTGCTCACAGAGGTCTCTCTCACAATCAGATGGAAAGAAAGGATGGAGCATCATACTTTGTCCTGGACCGGGACCGATTACTCGTTATCCCCAAATGTATTCGTCTTTTAACATGGGCTTTTTGCTGCTTAGAAGAAAAAAAATAAGCAAAGAGCCCAGGAAGCTAAAGCCCTCTGTGATGCCTCATAATGGCAGAGAGGAGACCTTGGGTTCTTGAATGGCATGTAAGCCTCAGCAGGGTACGGCTAGATAACCACATGTCAAGACTCTGGGAAGACCTTGAGTACCAGCATGCCATGGGGTGTGCATTCATTGTGTCCAAGGACCATTTACAGAGCACCAGAGGTGAAGGCTGCTTATAACCCTAAGATGGACCAATTAATGCATCTGTCATAAAGGCATCAATTTAATTTGAATGAGTCAAGTAGCTCCCTCTGTGCCAAGGACTGTGCTAAGCAGAAAGGCAAAAACCTGGGCTCTGTCCTCAAGGAGCTCCCACTGGAACTGGAGAGTCAATGGGTAAACAGCAATATTTATCCAAGAGATACACAGAGGAAGAGGGATGTAATCTCAGAGGGGAGGGTCTAACAAGGCAGGATAAGTGGAGGGACTGGCAGAAGGGGGATTTGAATAAATTAATTTATTTTCAATGAGTAAAAATCCACTTACTCTCTCATCTACTTCTCCCATTTTCCTATTGAAAAAGAAAAACAAAACTCTTAACAGATATGTGTAATCAAGAAAAATTAATTTGCCTCCAAACCTCCCAATAATAATAACAGTAGAAGCTCCCTCACAGGAATACTTCAGAAGGAATAGTACCCACAAAGTATTTCAAGCATAAAGTAGATTAAGTGCCTACAAAGTACTTTAAGTATGAGATAGATTATGTGCCTACATAGTACTTTAAGTATGAGGTAGTTTAAATACCTATATAGTACTGTAAGTATGATGTAGATTAAGTGTCTACAAAGTACTTTAAGTATGAGGTAGTTTAAATGCCTATATAGTACTGTAAGTATGAGGTAGATTAAGTGTCTACAAAGTATTTTAAGTATGAGGTAGTTTAAGTGCCTACATAGTACTGTAAGTATGAGGTAGATTAAGTGCCTACAAAGTGCTTCTAGTACAAGGTAGGCTAAATTAGAGCTGAAGAAATCTCAGGGAACTTTGGAGCCCAACAATCTAATTGGACAGATGAAGAACTGAGACCTAGAGGTTCAGGGACTTGCCCAGTCCTACAGAGAGTCAGTGGCTGAGCTGGGATTCAAACCCAGGTCTTCTGGAATCCAGCTCCCTTTCCCCTGCACCTCCTAGGTTAGCCATTCTCATGACCATGACCCTAACCTCAGGAGTGGTTGGAGCTGTGGGTCAGAGAATTCCACCCTTACTGGATTTCCCAGTTCAGAGCCTTCCCAGAGAGAGGTTACTGTCAGTGGATCCAGTTATTCTCCTTGTAAATAATCACCTAAATTGAGTCTCTTCTGGATAAATGGAATGTCCAGGGCCCTGGGACAAGATGATGGGGACCACAAGACTTCTGACCGCACCGAGACATGCCTGAATTTCTGGGAGAGAGCTGAAGTTCCCCAAAAGGTCTGCCCTGAAGCCCAGAAGTGACAGAAATGAGTCATTTCTTTGAGCTAAAACTGCTGAAATGCAAATGTGCCCAGGAATGGGCCAAACCGTGGTTCAGTTATCAACCATTATCACCTTAGTATGAACAGTGAGCTAAAGCAGGAAGGGCAGAACTGGAGAGGAGAGCGCCCTTCCTCTGGTCAGTATGAAGAGGAAGAATGGCTCAGACAGAGTGGTTAGTTCTGTTTGTGACTTTGTCCTCTTTTAACAGAATGAAGCTTTCTTAAAGGCAAGAGACCCTCTTAATCCCCGGAGTAGAGCAGCGCCTGGAACAGGACTTGGAGGGAGGTTTCAAAAATGTTTGCTGAATTGAGTTGGTGCCTAGAGGAGCCTGACAGGGCAGTGGGCAGGGAGCCGCAGGGCAGCACCGAACCATCCTGGATGTCTATTTAGGGACTTAAAGTTCCTAAGTACCTGGCTTGCATTATGGTATTTGAGCCTCACCATGACTTGGAAGGTAAGCATCGTTCCCAAAAACCTTAATAATAAAAGTATTTTATATAAAACTTTCTGCAGATTATCTCATTGCATCCTCACAACAACCCTAGGAGGGAGGGGCTACTATAATCTCCATTTTACAGATGAGGAAACTGAGGCAGACAGAGGTGATATGATTTGCCCAAGCTAATAAGTGTCTGAGGCAGCATTTGAACTCTGGTCCTCCTGATTCTGAGTTCAGTGGTCTATCTCATTCAGCTTATTATTATTATTACTGTTGTTGTTCACTAATAAATCATTGTCAACGATGACAATAACAATAATAATGTGATTTGGTTAATGGCAGTTCCATTCAAACAGGACTTTTCAGGAAGATGCCAGGAATATTCGAGGGAGTTGTATGCTCTTGTGTGACACTGGGGAGAAAAGCTGAATTTTGGGCAAGTTCTCCAGGGTCTGGTAAAGATGTCTCCAAAGTAGGAAGCCCGGCTTTTGGACCAATCATAGGAGAAGTCGACCCTCGGCTGACATTGTGGCTACTCCTCCTTGCTCCTGGTCCTCCAAAGGAGAGGTCCAAAAAGTTATGAGAAAGTAAGAGCTGGAGGGAGGCGTTCGGGTACAGTGGAAAAGGTGGCTTTGGAGTCCTAGATCCTGGGTTCGAATCTCAAACAGGATCCTTACTACCTTGGGCAAATCATCTAGCCTGTCTGGGCTTCCCATGGGTTATCTAGAATAGGGAGGGGTTGGATTAGATGGCCCCAATCCAATCTAAGATCCTCAGGGTGCCCTGGTCCTCACTGCTGGTGGCAGGATGCCCTCTGACGAGGAAGCAGATCTCTCTCCATGACCTTCCTTCCTCTGAAGAGTGAAAGTGAGTCTGGGGAAAGCCAAGTTTCTCCTCCATCCGAAGGGTGGTTTGTTTCTCACTGGCCAGATGGGCCAAGCCAAGGGGAAGTGGTTAGCTCTTGGTTTTTCCTCCCTTCTTCAAGGGTTTTGAAGCCTTTGCCCATACCCTCAACCCGGCTGAATGTCAGAAGCTTTTCCTGTTTGCGGAGGCAGGTTTCAAGCCCTGCTAAGCTCATTTACCGTACTGAGATCCTGTACTCACGAGGCGCCACTCCTCTCTCCTTGTGGCATTGCCCACATCGCTTTGAGTCTCGAGGAGGAGTTGGGTCATGCCTGGTCTGTGCCCAGCTCCCACTTTAGGGTCCCAGAAGGATGGGTTGGTTGAAAACGGACTCTTCCCAGCTTCCAACCAAGCTGGGGCATGGAGCCTATGAAGGACCCCGTGTTCGGCCTCCAAGGACCAGGCAGTGGAAAGGTATGGAGAGTGGAGACGATGTCTGATATGGAAGTAAAAGCGAGAAAGCCAGTTCAGTGAGATGGGGGGGGTGGGGTGGGGGAGGGGAGGGAAGAATGGCTCAACAAGCATTCATTAGAGGCCTACTAAGCGCCATGCCCTGGGCCCAAGTGCTGGGTAGACAGAGGAAGGCAATAACAGTCCTGCTTTCAAGGAGCTCCCAGGCTTGGAGATGACTTTAAAAGCCAAGCAAACATGAGTTTATCATTTGATCCTAAGGTAACTGAGAGCCTTTAAAATAACAATAATTCTTTAATTTATTAAATAATTTTAAAATATTTTTTCTTTAAAATAACAATAATTTGAATAATAACAGCTAATATTTATAGAGCACTGTCTGTGGGCTGGGCGTGGTGCTAAGCACTTATCTATAGGATCTCGTCTGATCCTCACAATAGTCCTGCTATTATCCTCCTCATTTTACAGATTAGGAAACTGAGGCAAACAGAGGTTTAGTGACTTTCCCAGGTTCACACAGCTAGTACAACATCTGAGGCTGGATGCAAACTTCCTTAGCTACCTCAAACCTGTGATTCCCCCTTTATATGGATGACATTCCAGCCAGGCTGGACTCTTAGCTCTTTTCCACGATCATCCTCCTTTCCTCTCTGCCTCCACCTATTTTTTGGAGGTCATTTCCAGTGCTTGATACAGTGAATGCTGTGAGAAAATGAGCAACGGAGGATTAGGGACCTTGGATGGTTGATGGTACCTTCAACAGAAATTGGGAAGTTTGGTGGCCAGATAGGGGGCTCAGTGGATTGAGAGCCAGGTCTAGAGATGAGAAGTCCTGTGTTCAAATCTGGCCTCAGACAATTTCTAACCCTGGGCAAGTCACTTGACCCCCATGGCCCACCCTTACCACTCTTCTGCCTTGGAGCCAATACACAGTATTGATTCTAAGACAGAAGGTGAGGGTTTTAGAGAAAGATAAAAAAGACATGGGGAGGTTTGGAAGGGAGATAGCCTGGGTGTGGGGATTGGAGTTAGGTCTCTTTTGGACATGTTGAGTTTGGCCTTTCTAGAGAGCATCCTGTTGAGAATGCCCAGCAGGAATTGATGGGTGAGACTTGGGCTGGGAAGAGAGCCTGAAGCTGGATATGTGGATTGGGAAGTCATTAAATAGCTGGGTAGCGATCAGGCCCCCCAGGAAAGAGTGGAGGCAGAGAAGAGAGCACCCAGGGCAGCAGGCTGCTGGAAGAGAGCATCCTAGCATTTGAGGGAATGGGGAAAGGTTTTGGGAATGGAATGGTGAATTCACTCTTCCCCAGATCACCTCTGATGGAGGACAGAGAGAGAAAAAGAGACAGACAGACAGACAGACAGACAGAGGTGTGACCCATGATTCCCCTGGTGGTTCTTTTGACTTTCATAGGTTCCAAGTTCTAGATCAGTTTTAAATCTAGAATTCTCTGATATTTACTTCCTGTGTGATCCTGGCCTTTCTGTGCCTCAGGTCTCTCCTCTGTAAAATCAGGAGTTTGACCTTCCACCTTTCCAGCCTGGAATTTCTCATTTTATACTGCCTGCTTACCTCTGTGACCCTGGTGGACAAGGTAGTTGTGCTCTTTATACATCAGTTTACTCCTATGTAAAATGAGCCAGATGGCTAGTAGGATGCCTTCCAGGCAAATGGGGTGGTGGGGTTGGGGGAAGGTATGGATGCGCCACACACTTTTAAGTTTAATCTGAATTGTTAACATTTTCTCACTCACTTTCTTAAAAGGTCCAGGCAATCAACAAAATAATAACTCAAACCCTGATTTGTAGAGTTTGCCCATTTCCAAGTTATAAATATTCACACTGAAAATAAAAAATCAGTGTGAGCTACTGCCATACCCTCCTGCTTTTGGTCAAGTCACTTTGCCACGTTGTGCCTCAGTTTCCTCATCTGTAAATGAGGAATTTGGGCTAGAAGACCTCTAAGGTCCCTTCTAGTTGTAACTTCATGATCCTATGATACATATTACCTAGACCTCTAAAGACCATTCTAGTCCAAAGATCCTGCGGGCATTTTTTGGACAAGATGGAGAAATGTGGATGATAGAACAAATAGGTGGATTTTTGGCGGGTGGAATCGCTGGACCCAAAAGAGGGATGGTTAATGGATCCATGTCAGCCTTTTGGGAATTACCAAAGCTTCTTGGCTTTGATCCTCTCCTAGAATCAGTGTTGCAGAGTTGATAGAAGTTTGGACATCAGGAAAACCTGACTTCCAAACCTTCCTTGGATACTACTAGCTGTGTGACTGTAGGTGACTTATTTAACCTCTCTGGAACTACTTCCTNATATATATATACACATTTTATATTTATACTAGATACATTTATTTTGTACATATTCACATACATGTGCATGTTTTCTCTATGTAGCTAAGAGGCACAATGGATAGAGCAATGGACTCAGAATCCTGACACACAGTAGGTATTTAATAATCAATATTTGTTGGTTGATTAGCTTCTTGGAAAGTGACAGTGATGGCAACCTTTCCGTTAGCAATGGCAGTATTAATTAATGGCAGTATTAATTTGATGATGGTTCAGACCTGGGCAGAGTGGTTTGGGCTGGTGGGTGGCTGGGAGGGGATAAGTGAAGCATGGCTGGGGCTGCCTGGTTGTAGAAGAGCACATGAGATATTGGCCATCAGGACAGCATGGCGGCAGGGCAGGCATTTCAGAGCTGAAAGGATAACATCCTCTAAGTTATGGTCTCTAGTCCTAGGGTGCAGCAGCTGGTGAGAATTGAGGACTTATAGGGCCTTGAAGGCCAAGCTAAAGAGTTCAGATACTATTCTATAGTAATCTGGAGGTATCAGGAAACAGCTGAAGGTATTTAAGCAGGGAAGTGACAGAAGAGAGTTGAGCTTTTAGAAGATGGATGGGGTCTACCTCCCACAACTCCCTGACACACATCCTCCAATCAGCCAAGCTGCTCTTCTCATTGGGCCATCCCTCCCTCCCCATGCCCAGGCTCATTTATTTTGTTCATTTCATAGAGTACCACACACACACACACACACACACACACACACACACACACACACACACATATCCCTCTTTCCTACCCTTCAATGTCTGCCTTCATTGGATCTCAGGATCTGCCTCAATTGGCAGATTGTAACATGAATTACTGTCTCCTTGAAGGCATCTTGGCCTTCTCTACCCACACTGAGGAGCTCCTCCAAATCCCTACTATTCCTTGTCATTAGTTCAGCCAATCATAGAAACTTGGAGCTAGAAGAGACGTCTGAGGCAACTGGTTAGGTAGTAAAAAAGACCTGAGTTCAAATCTGGTCTTAGGCACTAGTATGATCTTGGGTAAGTCACTCTGTTTGCCTCAGCTTCTTTCTCTGTAAAAGAGGCACCTGCCTCTCTGGGGTGTTGTAAAGATGAAATGAGATAGTACCTGAAGGAGAACCCTCTCTACAGCCTCTCTCATTGCTTTATCTCACTTTTCTTACCTTCCTTTTGCCTTACTAAATGCTTGTTGATTAGGCTGGACTCTCCTCCCTCTGGAAGGGCTGCTGCTCCTGGGAAAGTCCCTGCCACCAATGTGGATCTCATCCTATTTCGGAATCACAGAATCTCAAGAGCTGGAAGAGTTCAGAGCCACCAGCTGGTCCTTCCCCAATCTGAGGAATGACCCATTCTCCCAACATCTCCCCAAAGACTCCAAAGTAAGAGTCTTCATTGGCAGATCCCGGTATCTCTCACTCAGCACCTGGAGGTTAAGTGACTCGCCCAGGGTGATGTAGCTAATGTCAGAAGCAAGATTTAAACCCAGGTTCTCCTGATGTCAAGTAGAATTTTCTCTCAGCAATGATACTTTCTTCCTATATAGAGGATTTATACTTATTAGATGCTTAATACTATCAAGTCTTTCACTGATTCCAAATCTCAGAAAAACTACAGGTGGGCAGTTAGCTAGTGGAGGTAATGATCACCTTAGACTCGGGAAGGTCTGGGTTCAAATTCCACCTCAGACTATCTAGGGAAACTGGCCCAATCCCTTAAGCTCCCTTAAAGTACAATATAAATTCTAGCTATTATTTTCTTTTTGCCTTCAAACGCTGGGAGATTTTAAATTTTGTTGTGAGAGGAGAAACCCTTGTAACGGGGGACTTCCTCCCTTCTTGTAGGACGTGTGAGAACTTTATTTTCCCCTAGAAATCTGCTTCTGGGAGACCCATTATCTGGATGTCCTTCAGTCCCATTGTTAAGTTGTATCATTGGTCCTTTCTAATCATCGTAAGTCTCCAGTGTTGCCTTCTTAGCCATATCAGTTGGGAAGAAAATGTTCCTTGGACAAGATGCCGCCCTGGGCCCCTCTGGCCTGTCCAAGGCCAACGAGATTGTGGACCAGCTGGGGCAGCCCACAGCGCAACACCCGGAAAACTGCTCTGAGTTTTTGGCAAGAGCATCGTCAGCGCTGGAGCAGGAACCTTGGGAGATGAGCACCGAAGGCATCGGAGGGTCTCCCACGTCCCCAGAGTCCTGCTGCTTTGGGGGCTCGGTCTGCAGGCAAAGAAGCAGTGGAATTGGGAACAAATGCCCTCTAAATCTTTCCTGGGGTCACGTGTGATGCCAGGGAAGAAATATAGGCCAATGCAAAGGCCACCAGAGCAGCAGGGGCTCACGAGTCGACTCTCGCTGACCCATTCAGGCCTGAACTAATTCACAGGAGTCAGAGACGGAAGGTTCCTTACTGATCATCTAGGCAAGTCTAGTTCAAACATCCCTTTCCCCCAAAGAGTTATCTGAGGCATAGAGGGAATAAGTGGCTTCCCCGAAGGTTGCAGAACTGGTATCGGAATCCTGTTCTTCATGATATTCAATCTTCCATCTCCATACCTTTGCCCTCGTGTGAGATGTAGAAGTGATTTCTAAGGTCTCGTCCAAGACTAAGTGAATAGCCATCCCGTGAAGAGAACTAGAGGTTCCCTGTCCGTGGAACGTCCTCCCTTATTCACCTCTGCCTCTTAGAAGCCCCCAGCACAGCCTCTATACGAAGCCTTGACTTTACACGATTATTATCACACTTTTCCCTCTAGAAACTTTTGTTGTTGTTCCATCGTGTGACCTCACTTGGGGTTTTCTTGGTGAAGATACTGGAGTGTTTCTATTTTTTTCTCCAAATCATTTTATAGATGACAAGAGAGAGACCAATGGGGTAAAGTGACTTGCCCAGGGCCACCCAGCTAGTAAGTGTCTGAGGCCAGATTTGAACTAAGGAAGATGAGTCTTCCTAACTCGAGGCTTGGCATTCTGTGCACTATGGCACTATGTGGCCGCCATCTTGAAATTACCTTGTATCTAGCTTGTGTTTACTTTTCTGTGTACATGTTGTCTCCTTCAGCAGAATGTAAGCTCTCTCAGGGCAGGATGGTTTCGTCTTTGTGTCTCCAGGGTCTAGTACCGCGCCCAGCAGAAAGCAGGTTCTTAATAAAATATCTCTTGAATTTAATTTCCAGGAAAGTTCTCTTTCCTTTCCAGAGGTTCCCAAATGTTTTTGGCCTCCCGCCCCCTTTCCAGAAAAAATATTACTTATCACCCCCTGGAAATTACGAAACTATTTATTGAACTCAGAATAGAATGTACCACAAAAAAAAGTGAGGCCATCACCACCTCCCTGGATCACTGCAGCACCCACCAGGGGGCGGTGGCGCCCACTTTGGGAATCACTGCACACCAATTTGATATTCAGTTAAGGGCTTATTGAGAAGCTCAGTCAGAAGCTCCCTTGGTATAAAGAACCTGAATTAATGACCTGAAGCCTGACTCGACTTAAAGTTTTGGAGCTAATTTATTTCCACAACTTCCAGGCTTAATAACAGTTTCTGTCCCCAGAGAGCTTACCTTCTAAGATGGCAGGAAAGGATAGACTTGGGCTTTCTAGGCTTTGAACAGCCCTTCCAGGTTTTCAAGCCTTTCTTTTTCTCTGCCAGGAGGGTGAGCTTCTCTCCTGGGCATGACTGGTACATGCTGGGAAAAGTAGAGCATGGCCACTGCAGGAGAAGGGAAGGGCAGTTTTAGAAGTTATAGTCATTTGAGGGCCACCAGATAGCTCAGTGGATTGAAAACCAGGCCTGGAGATGGGAGGTTTGGGGTTCAAATTTCGCCTCAGACTTTCCTAGCAGTGTGACGCTGGGCAAGTTACTAAACTCCCATTGCTCAGCCCTTTCTGTTCTTCTGCCTTAGAATCAATAATAGATTCTAAGATGGAAGGCCAAGATTTTTTGATGTTTTTTAAAAGAAAATTTTACACTAATTCATGCATGTAGACAGTGATGGAAGTTAAAGAAGTGGAAGAAAATGGCAATGGGTCCATTTGATTAAGTAAACACTTCTTGAATGCCTACTGTATACAAGGCAAAAAAGAAAAAGAAAAAAGAACATCTCGAGGATCTTATATTTTACCAGGAGATTTGAACACATCCACAGAGAAATAAGCTGAACATCATCTGAAGGAGGGGCATGAGACAACAGAATGAACATTGGATGTAGAGTCCATGGACCTCACATGGGATCCAGATTCCTCCCAATGTAATCTATGTGAATCAGAACTTCTCTCGGGGCCTCAGGAGGATGGGGGATGGCTAAGGCCCCGTCCAGCTCTCAGGGTGTGGTCCTAGGAAGAGGGATAGAGGATGAACTGAAAATCAGGGAAGACTTACTGGAAAGAAAAAAAAAGCCCCTGGGGCCATCTTGAAGAAAGGGAGGGATTCTGGTAGATGGAAATGAGGAAAGAATACCCCCACATGTGGGACAGCCTGAGTTAAAGCTGGGGGGTGGGGCGGAGAGGGAATGGCAGTTTGGGGAGCAGATCATTGACTAGTTTGGCTGCAATATTGAGCACAGGAAGGGAAGGGAAAGCCAAAGGCCTAGAAAGGTTGGTTGGAACCAGATTATGGAGAGACCTTTTTAAAGTTACTTCTTAAAAAAATTAATCAATTCATTTAAATTTATTTTTTAAAGATATTTTATTTTTCCAGTGACCTAGAATAACAGTTTGCCACAGATATTTTCTGAAGCGATAAGATCTAGATGGCTCCGTTCCCTCCCCTTCCCAGAGATGGCCGCTGTTGTCAGAGAATGCTCCTCTGGAACCCAAACACTGAAAAGTGGTCTGTCTGTCATCTGCATTCTGACTCCAGCAGTTCTTTCTCTGGAGGCGCAGAGCATCCTGCGTCCTAAGTCCTGGCACACAGAAGGTTCTAGATCAGGGCTCATTGGCTTCCTCTCCTTTCCCAACAGTCTGTGGCTCCCTCTTCCCCACAGACGCAGCGTCCGGGGGAGAGTGGGCTCAGACTTAGAGGGAGCCCGTGGGAAACAGGGGCTCTGCAGCTCCTGGAAGTGCTCTTCTCCCTGGAGGGCTGCCCTAGCTTTCTGCCGGGCTCCTCTGAAACACCCATGTTGTACTTGCTCAGCACGGCAGGCGTGTCTGCGGCTCCCCAGGAAGAAGCCGGCCCCATGGGGACTCTTTCCAGGACCCTGCCAGGACCTGGAGGAGACGGCCCAATGCCCTGACTTTCGGAAGGCCGTCCTAGGTGGAGGGGAGGCCGTTTGGCTGGGATCACTCTCCCTTGGCTCGTCAATGGAAAAAGAAGGCTGGATTCAGAAGCGATTCTTTCAGATGGGGCCCCATTGGGCGCGCACTCGTTTAACGACTTTGTTTGCTTGACCCAATAAAGGCAGCAGAGCTGGAGGCTTTTGGTTACCTTAAGTGGGAAGGGGGTCGGGAGGGTGCTGGAAGCCGCTTCTACCAGGGCCCGATGCCCGGCTCAGCCCTCAGAAATTTGCAGATTCTGCAGATCAGAGCTGGCTTGACTGTTTTCTTCATTGTTTGGACTTTTTTTTAAGTGTTGGAGGAAGTATTCGTCATGCAGATTAAATGCATCTATCACGTCTGTCGTCTTTGGGAGAGCCAGTGGGGAAGCATCCAGCCAGCAATCACTGGGGGGTGTCGTTGGACTCAGTCAATCCCGACCCCCAAACCTTGATCCTTTGAGCCCAGAAGGCCTTTGAACAGTAGAATGGCATGGGAAGACCCGAGTCTTGGAAAAGCTGTTTTGGTGGTAGTGGAGAAGATGGAAGGTTAACGGGAAATGGGAGGCAAAGAGACCAATGAGAAGGCTACTGCAGCATCCCAGGCAAGAAGTGTTGGGGGTCTAAAGGGGAGTGGTGCTTGTGTGATTAATATAAAGGGGACAGATTAAGAGATGTGGGAATAGGGGCAACTGGGTGGCTCAGTAGATTGAGAGCCAGGACCAGAGATGGGAAGTCCTGGGTTCAAATGTGACCTCAGATGCTTTTTAGCTGTATGGCCCTGGGCAAGTCATGTGGCCCCCATTGCCTAGCCCTTACTCTTCTGCCTTAGAACCAATACACAGTATTGATTGTAAGAGAAAAGGAAAGGGTTTAAAAAAGAAAACAAGAGGTGGGAGTAAAGCCAACACCACCCAACAGGCTATTGGGGTAAGGAGGTAAGAGAAAGAGGAATGTAGGGGTGACTCCCAGGTTGCCAACTTTCATAATTAAATCGGTGGCTTCATCTTCACCCAGCTCTGTGCCTGATACCCATGCTTTGGGTGAACTCCCCATGGATGACACTGGAGAGAGAGAGAGATTGTTTCAGTCATTTTATTTCATTTTATCATTTTAAATTAATTAATTAAGAATATTTTTCCACAGTTACATGATTCATGATTATTCCTACCCTTCTTTCCTCCCCCCTCCCAAAGCTGACAAGCAATTGCACTGGGTTATACATGTATCTTTGTTCAAAACCTATTTTCATGTTATTCGTATTTGCAGTCGAGTGATCTTTTAACATCAAAACCGAATCATATCCCCATCGAACCATGTGATCAATCCTATGTTTTTCGTCTGTGTTTCTGCTCCCACCGTTCTTTCTCAGGATAGAGAGCATCTTTCTCCTGAGTCCCTCGGGATTGTCCTGGGTTATTGCATTGCTGCTAGTAGAGAAATCCATTACATATAACCATCCCACAGTCTATCCGTCTCTGTGTACAATGTTCTCCTGGTTCTGCTCCTTTCACTCTGCATCACTTCCTGGAGGTCTTTCCAGTTCACATGGAATTCCTCCAGTTCATTATTCCTTTCAGCACAATAATATTCCATCCCCAGCAGATACCACAATTTGTTTAGTCATTCCCCAATTAAGAGACATCCCCTTATTTTCTAATTTTTTGCCACTACAAAGAGCACGGCTATGAATATTATTGTACATGTATTTTTCCTTATTATCTATTTGGGATACAAACCCAGCAGTGGTATGGCTGGATCAAAGGGTAGGCAGTGTTTTAAAGCCCTGTGGGCATAGTTCCAAATTGCCTTTCAGAATGATTGGATCAGTTCACAGTTCCACCAGCAATGCATTAGTGTCCCGATTTTGCCACAGCCCCTCCAAATTTATTATTTTCTTTACTGTTTCACTAATTTTAAAGACTCAACTGTTTTTCTTCATTTGGTCAAGGAATGGGGATATTCCTCCAAAGCGGGTCCCTGCTGTCTCCCACATGGGCATTTCCATCTTAAGTGATATAGGGAGGCAAAAAGTCCCATTTCAGAAAAGAGAATCTCCACATTTCCTGTGGGGAAAGAGTACTGGCTCTGGGATCAGAGGACTTGATTTCAAATCCTATCTCTGGCGTGTTTCCTTTAGCCTCCCTGGGTCTTAGTTTCCTCATTTGTAAAAAAGAGGGCATTAGACTAGATGCCCTTGAGATAGATCCCTTCTGGCTCTAGCCTGTGATCCTCTGACATTTTCCATGATGCTGGTTGTCTACAAAAGGAACAAAAGTAGCTGCACAGAGGGCGGGTATGTGCTGGAAACCTTGGTTACCAATTCCATTGGGAGGGACCCAAGGAACATACTGTATTCAAACTCATTCAAATTCCAGGGAGCAAACATCAAATTAAATGAGCATTTCTCTGAGCAAAGTGGCTCTCTATCCACTGAGCCACCTGGCTGCCCCAATTCTCTTACTCTTCTCTTGGGGCTGGCTACCATCTCCCACTGGAAGAAAAACCCACAAGACACTTGTAGCAATTCCTCAAGGGCAAGCAAAACAAGTTCCACCATGGACACGTCCAAAAATGTATCTTATTTTGTCCTTTGAATCCATCTCCTCTGTCAGGAGATGGGCAGCTCCTCTCATCACTGGCCCTCTAGAATAATGGTTGGCCATTGTTTCCACCAGAGTCCTCCTCTCAAAGTTGCTTTGTCTTTACAATGTTGCTATTATTATTATTGTAGGAATAGTTTTCCAAACAGGGAGGATTTCCAGCCAACCCACTGAGCAGCCCTTCACGAGGGTGGAGCGATTGGCATCTGTCCAATGGTGGCAGAATGGTGAGGATGCTGACAACACTTATCATCCTTCAGGACATAAACATCTGTGTTTAGCACTGAGTTAGCAATACCTCCTTCAAGTTGGAAGTGCCCTTCCCTCTTCCTTGTCCCTCGGAAACCAAGCATCCTCCCCTTGTCTAAGGCTCACTCGTTTGACGAAGTTTCCAAAGGGCTGCCATTTGGGTTGGCAGGGGAGAACCCCACGCAGAGGAAATCAGAGATCCTAGAAGTATTTGTTGTGTTGTGATGGCTCCAACCCTGAAGCCAGCTTAGAGGAGAGAGGGCAGGAGGAGCAAAGGCTCATCTCTATGGCGATTTGAGCTTCACAAAGTGCCTTCCATAAAACAGCCGGGTGGGGTAAATGGTGCAAACCTGTACAAATTATCCCCATTGTACAGATGGGGAAACTGAGGCTCAGAGATGTGACTTCTTAGGGGGTTGTGAGCAGAATCTGATTCTTGAAGTGGGATCTCTGGAGAGTTTCTCAGGGGGGCTCCGGGTCAAAACGATGTCCATCATAAATCTTAGATGTTATTTGCCTAGGACGGCACTCCTCCCTGTTGCCATCACCCATTTGGGGGAGGCTGGATTTTCTTCATATGCTCCAACTGACACAACAGAGGGTCACAGACTGAGGGCAGAGACAGAGAGGAGAATCCTGCTGTCTTCTGTTCTGCCACACTGAAGAGGTTTGCAAAAATGGATAAACCGATGCCACTCTCGCTATTTTTTTTTTATTTTGGAAATTAAATTTTTGATCTAATAGAAAAATAACTCTGTTTCCAACAATCTTATTTTGGAAATAGAGTTCTTTTTCACAAAAATATTGTGTGAACATTGTACCATGTCATTTTTAAATGAAGAAATCCTTTTGACAATATCATCGGTTCTTAATTCTTATACAGTAAAGACGATCGATCTAACCCACAGAGGCACAAGCTCAGTCATTTTTCTGAGTATAAAGGGGTTCAGAGCTCAAGAAAGTGCTGGTGGGGGCAGCCAGATGGTTTAGTGGATTGAGAGTCCTGGGTTCTAATTGGACCTCAGACCCTTCCTAGCTGTGTGACTCTGGGTAAGCCACTTAACCCTGTTAGCGCTCTTCTGCTTTGGGACCAATTCTCAGTATTGATTCTGAGATGGAAGGTAACGGTTTCGAAAAAGAAAAAGGAAATTCTGGGCTGGGCTAGTACAATTCAATCTGGGGCTGGAGCCCACATTCGGGGACCTCCTTAGCCAAGCCTACTCGGATTCAGCCCCCATCCCCTCTCCTAGCCTTCACTCCAGTCACTTAGTCTGCCTGTTTTCCTCTCCTTCCCCCAGCCTGCCTGCAGAATCCCCAGCGCCCCATGCCAGCCAACCTCTCCAGTCTCTCCCCACAGTTCAGCATCTTTCCTCCTCCCCCATCCCAGCCTCTCCTCCCAGTCTGGTTGGCCTCCCCGGCAAACAAAAGGTCTTTGGGATGGTTTCCTTTAAAAGGTAAATAGGTGATGCCCAGGGGCCATGGGACAAAGGAGCCATTAACATCTCCGCCAAACCATGGACTCTGACCATCTGCAGGAAGGAACCGGGCCCAGAAGGGGTCACCTTTGGGGATTGGGTGGAGGGGAGGATCCCACCTTAGAATAAAGACCTGCAACAATCTTTTCTTCCTGAGCCACCCCTGGATCACAGACCTGAAGATCCATCAGAGCCATCTAGCCCAATGCCTTCATTTTCAGATGGAGAAACTGAGGCTGGCAGAGAGTGACTTAAAAGGTCAGCCGGAATCATGAGCGGAGGTGAGACCTGAATATGTAGGTCCTCGGATTCTGGAGAGGGATTTCTTTTTCTTTTTCTTTTTTTTTTTAAGCCCTTAACTTCTGTGTATTGGCTCCAAGGCAGAAGAGTGGTGAGGGTGGGCCATGGGGGTCCAGGTGTTAGAGGGGTGCAAACCCCCGGGTTCCGGAAGGAAACCTTTCTCAAGAATGAGAGGACTCCAAACTTAGCTTAAAAGTAAAAAGAAAGATTTATTAGTAAGATAGGATTAATGGCCAGCAAGACAGCACGGGAGGCTCCCCCAGAATCCCTCGGGCCTGGGGATTATATACTTTTACAACCGTGGGGACGCGATGCTGTGTCACAACAGGGATGTGATTCTAGAGTGATAAACACTCAGGTATTGGGGGGGGGGTTTGGTCATCTGATCGGGGTCTGCCTGGAGACTAGGGGGTGACCCTCTAGTTCAGGGGATAGATGGATGTCTGACATACAACTTGATGATATCAAGGAGGTGGATCTCTTTGTCTATCTCAACTTAAAGGAATTCCAAGGATAATAGTCTTTGCCTGGGAGTCCTGAGGGCAGGAAGGGGGAAGGGAATTCCCCTGTTCACAGCCCACCTGAGTGAAGGGGTGCAGGGTCTCTGCCATCTCTGCACAATGCCCCTGTCATTGGGACTTGCCCAGGGTCACACAGCTGGGAAATGTCTGAGGCCAGATTTGAACCCAGGACCTCCTGTCTCCAGGTCTGACTCTCCATCCACTGAGCTACCCAGCTGCCCCTTCTCCCCTCATTCTTGAAGAGCCCAGACGGGCTCCTCCCAGTTTGCTGCTTCTGATAAGCATCTGGTTTATATTCCAGAAATCTGGTCATCCCCTACCCTGGACAGTTCATCCTCTTTTGACTTTGAGGCATAGGAAATGACCACATGACCCACCTCAGGGTTGACCCCTTGCCTTGCATTCATTACTTCCTTTGGAGTCGGTCATTTTGGAAGTTGGACGAGGGGCAGCGGCCAGATCCCTGCCGGGATCACCTCGAGGCTCTCCCACAACAGCTGGAAGGCCAGCTCTCCAGCAGCTTTGCTGCTTAGCCTCAGACTGAAGAATCCTATGGAGGAAGCGTCTGAGACTGGTGCCCTGACTTGCCCAGAGTCCCACAGCTGAGAAGAGTTACAAGCCAGGATTCGAACCCACATCGCCATATTCTAGTCTAAAGAACACCTTCCCCAGCACTGAGCTCAGAGCCTGGCCCCCGGAAGGCACTTTACAAACGTTTATAACTTGCTTGATCTTTTTCTTGAAGTTGGTGAGAGTGCAGAGTGCCCAGTGGGGAAAAGGAGGCAGGCATGCAGGCTGTCCTGCAGCACAGAGGGGGGACTTGGGGCAAGGCCAACCTGTCTTCTGACTCTGACTCTTGCCAGCTTCGGAACCTTGGACAAGTCACCCAAGTGCCCCAAACTGAGGCTCTGGGGCTTAGCTTCCCCGCTGGTAAAATGGAAGGCTTGGATGAGATGGTCTTTAGTTCTAAACGGATGATCCTGTCACTCCCTCTGAGCCTCAGTTTACTCATCTTTAAAAAAGCTGGGTGACCTACATGACTTCTTATGCCCCTTCAAGGGTAGCTAGGTGGCTCAGTGGCTAGAGCACCCAACCTGAAGTCTAGAAGATTCATCTTCATGAGTTCAAATCCGGCCTTAGATACTAGCTGTGTGACCCTGGGAAAGTCATTTAACCCCTGTTTGTCTCCAGTTTCCTCATCTATAAAATGCGGATAATAATAACACCTACCTCCCAGGGTTGTTGTGAGGATCAAATGAGCTAATGAATGTAAAGCACTTAGCACAGTACCTGGCTCTGAGTAAACCCCATATAAATGTTAACTGTGATAATTATGATAATGATGATAATGATCACATCATCAAGCCTAAGCACAGTGTATAAGAGGCTCCATTATTAAAGGTGGGCACTCCCTTCAGGGGGAAGAGGGTTTTAGCTGAATTATTTTTGGTTTCTGCCTCTAGGCTCCATGTTTGGTTTTCAATAGGGGAGGGGAGGGGGGGAGTAGGGGACCTGANTAGAAGTAGCTGAATTATTTTTGGTTTCTAACTCTAGGCTCAATGTTTGGTTTTCAAAAGTTAGGTAAGGGGAGGGAAAGGAATACCTAAGCTGGGAGGGAGAGGTGGGAAGTGAGGGTCAGAGGGATGAGAGGTAGGGCAGGAGGGGCAATAGATTGGGCAGTGGGGGCAATCGGTTGGGCAGTGGGGAGAGGCTAGGGCAGAGGAGGAAGGGGAAGGGGCAGGGATGGGTGGGTTTGGGTAGTGGGCAGGGAAAAGCTGAGCAAGGTAAGAGAGAAGGTGGCTACAGAGCAAGGAGGCTGGGTGGGATTAGGTGAGGAGGGGGTGTGGGGAGATGGATGGGGGTGGGCAGGGGCCTCTGGAGTTGTCCCCACTCTAGCAAGGGACTGGTGAACCCTCACTCACACTTAGTGGCTGGCAAGGTACTAAGTAGGGGTACTCAAGTTCTGGACTGATTCATTTAAAAGTGGCTGATTGATAGACAAAGAGAGTCTGATTCGCTCTTCACACACACTTCCATCATCCTTCCGGTTACCTGGGTTCTCAGCCTTCACTTCCCTTCCTTTTGCTCATTCCCCAAAGCCACCCAATCTTCTTCCTCTAGAGCAGAGCCTGGACCCATGTCTTCCTGGCCAATGACGTTTCAAAGATTTATTTCAATAATTTTTAATGGCTAGTCAGCCAATGTGGGGTAGGATTGGAAGATATTGCTCCTCTCAGAGGGAGGGTTTCTTGAATCCATACTTACTTAGTTTTAATGTTTTGTTTTGGTTTTATGCCCAATTCATTGATCTGTTCTTTGGTGCTCTAGAAATCCTCCTAACGGTTATTTTGGTTGTATCTCAAATGTTTTAGTATGTTATTCCATTGCATCCAAAATTCCATTGCAATTTTCTTTTGTGAAATTATATATTTTTTCAATGACACTCTCTGGGCTATAGATTATTTAGATTTAAATCATTTCATCTCTATTTAAGATTGGATCCTGTTCTTTAAAGACTTTTAGTTGATTATATTGTAATTAGATTATTAGCTTCTTGAGGGTAGGGACTGTCTTTTGTCTCTTTTTGTTTCCCCAGGGCTCTAAGTAAATATTTATTGAATTGAATGAGTGAGTATTGTTTTCACATTGTGATCTGTAAAGGATTTATTTACTGTTTCTTCTTTTCTAAATTTGAGATTTTTATGCTCTACCATAACATGAGCTCATTTTTTTTTTTGTAAAGGCTACACAGCTAAGAAATATGTGCAATCCTCTCTATTCCCATTCAAAAATCACCAGACCCCCATCATAGCTACTTTTTCTCAAATTCTATTCATATCTTTAACTTTTTTTTTTTAAACCTTTACCTTCTGTCAGAAGAGTGGTAAGGGCTAGGCAATGGGGGTCAAGTGACTTGCCCAGGGTCACACAGCTAGGAAGTGTCTGAGGCCAAATTTGAATCTAGGACCTCCCATCTCTAGGTCTGGCTCTCAATCCACTGAGCCACCCAGCTGCCCCTCTAACTTTCTTGTTTATCTTTATATTAGATTTATTTAGGTTTGAAGGGAACACATTGAGATCTCCAACCAGTAGAGTTTTGCTGTCTGTTTCTCCAGTATTTGTTTAGATTTTGCTTTATGTACTTAGATAATCTGCCACAAACTACATACATCTAATAATTATTGATATTTCACTGTCTACAGTGCCGTTCAGAATAATTCAATTTCCTCAAAGCATAATACATGCTATATTGGTCTCTCATTTTATTTTATTTTTAAATTTTATTTAGAATATTTTTCTATGGTTATAAGATTCTCCCCCCTCACTGAGCTGTTGGTCTCTCATTTTAATACTCTATGCATCTTTAAGTTTCAGGTGAGTTTTTTTGTAAACAAAATATTATTGGATTCTGATTTCTAATCTATTCTGCTATCCTTTATTCTCTTACATTTTATGGGTAGAGTTTATCCAATTCACATTCACGATTAAGTTTATTTATTTTGTAGATCCCTTTCCCAGAACCTCTTACACTTTTTCCTCTCTTTCCCCCTGTTCTTCTCTTGATAAAGAAAAAGATCATAAAAAAGAAGGAATGTGCTTGGTACAAATTGAAGCATTCTGCATATCCTTTGATCCAGCAATACCACTACTAGGTTTGTACCCCAAGGAAATAATAATGAAAAATGTACAAAAATATTTATAGCTGTGCTTTTTATGGTAGTAAAAAATTGGAAAATGAGGGGCTGCCCCTTGACTGGGTTGAACAAATTGTGGCATAGGATGGTGATGGAATACTACTGTGCAATAAGGAATGATAAACTATTTGATTTCTAGACAAGTTGGAAAGACCTCCTCGAATTGATGTGGAGTGAAACGAATAGAACCAGGAGAACATTGTACATAGAGACTGAAATATTGTGACACCATTAAATGTAATTGACTTTGCTACTGATAGCAATGCAATGAATAGTCCAGGACTATCCTGTGGAATTTATGAGAAAGAATGCTTTCCTCATTGAGAGAAAGAACTGTGGGAGCAGAAATGCAGAAGGAGAACATTTGATTTTTCACTTGCTTATATGGGTATTGGATGTGGGGTTTTGGTTTTTAAAAGATCACTCTGTTCAAAAATGAGTAATATGGAAATAGGCATTGAGTGATAATACATGTATAACCCAGTGGAATTGCTTGTCAGCTCTGGGCCAGGGGGAGGGAAAGAACACGAATCATGTAACCATGGAAAAATACTTAAACAAATTGAAGCATTCTGTTCCTATTCTACTTTTCTTTCTTTGCCTTGCCAAGTACCAGATAACAATGATAACAGCAGCCAGCATTTAGAGAGCATTTTAAAGTTTGCAAAATACTTTACAAATACCTCACTAAATCCTCACAATTCTGGGTGCTATTATTATCCCCATTTAGGACCTCATAGGTAGTAGGGTACATGAGGCTAGATCTGTACTCAGGTCTTCCTGACTCCTTGTCCAGTATTCTATTCCCTGCATTATCTAGCTGCTTCTAACTGCTTCTTATACATTCCCCCCTCCCCCTTAAATCCTCTTTTATTATTCATTCTCTAAGGCCAGTTTGTTTGTGATCATTTCCTCTTCTATTCTAATGTCTGTCCCTCTTAAATCCCCTTCTCACTTCTCTCATTTTTTGTTTACCTGTTAAGCTTAATATATCTCTATACAAAACTCTGTGTTTACATTCAGATCTCTTTTTCCCAATTCAGATAAGATTTAGGTTCATGTGTTGAACCTTCACTCTTCTCTCTGCCTGTCTTATTTAACTCTCTCAGTGACCTCTGAAAACACTCGGATTCTGAAAGAATACTTGTCTTCCCTCACCCCCCCCCATTAAAATATAAGGATTTCATCATCATTTAGTTCTTTACAATCACTCAAATGCAATTTCCTTTCTAAATTTCCCTTGACTCCTGTGTTTGCTTTTTAGTTTCTACTAAACTCCAGTAATTTTATCAGGAATGCTTGAAAAACTTCTCCTCCATTAAAGTGCTATTGATTTCCTTGTAAGATTATATTTATTCTTGTATAGTATGCTATTCTTGGATGTAAGTCTTTATCTTTAGCTATTCCATGGTTTCCTTTCTTTCCTTGTAAGTAATACAAAGTCTTGCATGAACCTTGTGTGTGTGCCTTGGCATTTGAATAATTTCCTTTTAGTTGTTTGAATGTTTCTTATTTTCACTTGGAAGCATTGGATTTTGGTTATGGAATTCTTGGGCTTTTTCATTTTGCGATTTCTTTCAGAAGATGATTGCTAGATTCTTTTCATTTTTATTCCTCTCTTTGGTGTAAACATGATATGTCCAAAGTAGAATTCACTCCTTTTACCTCTGCCAAAGGTCCCTATTTCTGTCGGTGATAATGCTTGTCTCCCAGGTTTGCCAGATTTATACTCTTAGCACCTACTCTTCATCCTACTGTAGTATAGGTTTCCATTTCTACTTTCCATACTATTGCAGTAACCTCTTAATTAAGATTCTCTGCCTCAAGCCCTTTGGAAATCTCATTCAGCCTCCAATCAGTTGCCAAAGGGATTTTCCTAAAGTACAGATCTGACCATGTCACTCCAGGATTCTACAGATTCCACTGGAAAAAATAAAATATTTTTGAATAAAAAATTATTTTAAAAATGTTAAATTCACAGTAAAAAACAATCTCACTGGTTCCCTCTTGCCTCTAGGATAAAGTAAAATGGCTCCAGCTTTGAAACCTGATCACAGTTTAGTCCCATCCTACTTTTCTGTCTTCATTATATATCAAACCCCACCCCACCCCCTTTTATGTACTCTATGGTCAAATTGTTCTTCTCTCTGTTCCTCACTCAAGTCACTCCATATCCTGGCTATATGACTTTATCCTGGGTCTCTCCCCACTCCTCCCCCAGCCCAAATGCATTCCCTCCTTCCCTCTGCTTCACAGAATCCCTAATTTCCTTCAGCTCAAACATCACTTACATGACGATTTTGTAGATGTCCACCAGATACTACTAACACCCTCCCCTACCTACATGCTATATAATGATAATAGAGAGCATTGGGGTAATTTAAAGTTTTTGCAAATGACTTATTTGATTATATGGATACATGATTTGGAGGTTGGGTTTTAAAAGATTGCTCTATTGAAAAAATAAATAATATGGAAATAGGTATAGGTGATAACATTTGTATAACTCAGTTTAAGTGCTTATTGGATCCAGGAGTGGGGAAGGAAGAGGGGAGGGAAAGAAAGTGAAATATGGAAAAATGGAAAAATATTTTGAAAATTAAAAAAATATTATTTTCATTTTACAGTGGAGGAAACTGAGGCAGAGAGGGGTTAAGTGGCTTGCCCAGGGTCACTCAATTATAAGAGTCTGAGGTTCCTGTCTGTTCATATATACATAAATAGATGATAGATAGATGGATGAATAGATAGATGGATGGATATGATATGGATGGATAGATAGATATTTACATGTTGTCTTCCATAACGATTCTTTGAATACAAGATTTTTTTTTTTCACTTTTTGCCTTTGTATCCATAGTGTCAAACAAATAGTAGGTGCTTAATAAATGTTTGTTTTAGATCTACTCTCTAAAGTCCTTTGGTGAAAGGGCTGACTTGGTTTAGACTAGAGTCATATCAGGACAGCATCCCTTGTCACCTGACTCACTCAGCTCTCCAGTCCCTTCCTACTTTCCGGATAGACTCAATCTAATAATAAGTCATTTTCCAAGGAATTTTGTGTTTCCTAGAAACCCAGAAACCCAGCATAAATCTGGTCCCTTCAGCATTCGCCTGCTCCTTTTCTTGTCAACTTTGCCAGTCTGATGAGTGTGAAATGGAATCTGAGAGCTGCCTTAATTATCATTTCTCTAATTAGTAGTGATTTAGAGTATTTCTCTTTCCTGCTATTGATAGCTTGGACTTCTTCCTCTGAGAACTTCCTGTTCATATCTTTTTAACCATTTATCAATTAGGAGAATGATTCTTATTCTTATAAATTTGCATCCATTCCCTGTATAGTTTGAAAATGAGATCTTTATAAGGGAAAATTGCTGCAAAGATTTCTCCCCACCCTGATCCCCTGCTCCTTCAAATGTTAGCAACATTGATTTTTTAAAATAAAACCTTTAGGGGCAGCTGGGTAGCTCAGTGGATTGAGAGTCAGGCCTAGAGACAGGAGGTCCTGGGTTCAAATCCAGCCTCAGACACTTCCCAGATGTGTGACCCTGGGCAAGTCACTTGACCCCCATGGCCCACCTTTACCACTCTTCCACCTAGGAGCCAATACACAGAAGTTAAGGGTTAAAAAAAAACAAAACCTTTATCATCACATGTATGTAAACATGTATGTGTATATATTTACATATATATGCATGTAATCAAAATTGTACATTTTCTCTTCCTTGATTTCATGTATCATTTATCTGGTCATGAACTCAACTCTTCCCATACCCATAGATCTACCAGGTAATTTCTTCCTTGTTTCTCTAATTTGTTTGTATCACCCTTAATGTCTAAATTGTGTACCCATTTCTTTAAAGTGAAATTTTACTTTCTCTTCAGATCTGCATTCTTTTTCTAACACCTCTAACTCCCCTTTCTTCTTCTTCTTCTTTTTTTTTTAAACCCTTACCTTCTGTCTTGGAGTCAATACTGGCTCCTAGGTGGAAGAGTGGTAAGGGTGGGCCATGAGGGTCAAGTGACTTGCCCAGGGTCACACAGCTGGGAAGTGTCTGAGGCCAGATTTGAACCCAGGGCCTCCTGTCTCTAGGTCTGGCTCTCAATCCACTGAGCTACCCAGCTGCCCCCTCTAATCCCTTTTCACCCAATTGAGAAAACAAGAAAACAAAACTCCCTTTTACAAATATGTATACTGAAGAAAAACAAATTCCCCCCAAACATGTCTCCATCTGTCCTCCGAGTCTATCCTCTCCTGGGAGGTGGGCAGGGCGGCAAGCCTCATCCTAAGTTCTCTGGAATGTGGCGGGTTGATCTTCGGGTTGATCATCGGGTTGATCCGAGTCCCCAAATCTTCTTTATAATATTGTTCCTGTTGTCTACATTGTTCTCCTGATTCTGCTCAGCTCATTCTGCATCCATTCATTCAAATCTTTCCATTTTTCGCTGCCCTCCTGGGCTAAGCTCAGAAAGTTCTGCCTGGGTTTGGGTCTTAGCAGCGCCGCTGCGGTTCTGTCCCCAGATGGAAGGGCCCGTAGACGCTTGCGGGACTCGGCCACGCTCAACAGGAGATTCGGCCGACAAAGCCAAGGACCCACGTGCGTCTGGGAGTGCTTCCTCATTTATTCCATCGCAGACTTCAGGCGAGGCGAGAAGAAGGAGCCAAGCAGATACTGTTTGCCTTTGAACTTGTCCTCCCTGGGAGCACCGCCTGGGGCGCCACCCCTCCTTAGAAGGCCCCACCCCAGGGCAGTCCGCCATGTTTCAGTGACTCAGGTTGGGTAATGAGTGACGGAGCTGCTAGTTGGTGCTTGTTCTCGCTCTCTGCTCCAGGAGGAATATGACCTAGTCTTGCCCCTGGAACTCCCCGTGGCATGTGCCCGGCCAGACCTCGCCCCCGTGCCCGTAGACCTTTCTGTCTGTCTTCCTTTGCCAACCTGGACTCCACTCACTGTGGGGGTTTTCTTTAAAGTTATTCTGGTGCATTTTCCACATCTTTGTGGATGAGTCGTATTGGAAGAAACTGCCATCTTGGCTCTCCCTCATGTACCATTTGGAGCTTATCTTGGTCTGTGATTGGTCTAGATCAGTGATGGGCAAACTACGGCCCCCTGAAATGTTCTATCTGGCCAGGAGACATGATTCCTAATCTAATGAATACAACGAGGGGGATACAATACGATGAAACTTCCAAAGAGTTGCCTTAGAAACAGACTGACAGAGGAGCATTTCCTTTCCTTTGGCCCCCCCTTTTAAAAGGTTGCCCATCCCTGGCTAGACTTAGACTTTCCATTTGCCCCGGACGCTTTCATCAATGGATGAGTTACGAGCTCAGGAGCTGGGTCTTGGGACTCACCAAGTACCAGGTTACTGCCTTGTTGGCTTCTGTAGACGTCGTATCAAATCTACCCACCCGTCACCCTCTCTAGTTTTAACAGGGACCAAGTCATGCTGATGATTCCCGCTTTGTAGTAAACTGGAGGGCTGTAATTGCAGCAATAATATTCTTTTTTTTTTTTTAAACCCTTGTACTTTGGTGTATTGTCTCATAGGTGGAAGATTGGTAAGAGTGGGCAATGGGGGTCAAGTGACTTGCCCAGGGTCACCCAGCTAGGAAGTGCCTGAAGCCAGATTTGAACCCAGGACCTCCCGTCTCTAGGCCTGACTCTCAATCCACTGAGCTACCCAGCTGCCCCCTCCGCCGCAATAATATTCTACTTGGCCTCCCTTCTTTCAGCCAGTCCCACTGTGATCCATCCCCAGCCATTGAAGAGATTTGCTAAAGTGTAGAACCAGCCATATCTAAGTAGGACTCAGTCAACTCTAGGGGCTCCCATCTCCTTCAGGATAAAGTCCTCTGCTTGGCCTTCAAGGCTATTTACAACCTGGCCTCTTCTCACCTTCTCTTGTTGTTCCTGAGTGTTTCAGGGGTGGCCCATTCTCCCTGACCCCATCTGAGATTTTCTTGGCAAAGATCCTAGCGTGGTTTGCCATTTCCTTCTCCAGTTCTTTTTACAGATGAGGAAACTGAGACAGAGGGGGTTCGGTGATCTGCCCAGGGTCACCTAGCTAGTACGTGTCTGAGACTGGGTTTGACCTCAGGTGTCCCTGACTCCAGGCCCAATACTCCATCCACGTTGCCACCTTCTATTTGCTCCATGATCCAACCACACTAGACTTCCTGCTGTTTCCAACCCTGCCCCCCTTCCTGTCGCTGGACCTGATCTCCAAGATGGTCTGTCCTCTCCTCTCCATGGCTTTGTTCCTCTTCCTTCCTTCCAGCCTCGGCTCCAGTCCCCCTCCCCACCCCCAGCCTTTCTCAGGTCTTCTTCCATCTACCCTGCGGGTCTCGGATATGTGCCCAATTGTTTACACGTTGGCTTTCCCAATCAAACGGGAGCTCCCTGAGCCTGGGCTTTCGCCTCTCCTGGGTCCCCAGGATGGAGGATGGAGCTCTGCCCATCTGGACGGGAGGGGCCACTGTTTCTTGCTTTTTCTTTCAGTGTCTTCAATAGTACCCAGAAGTTGGTAGAAAAATCGGTGCCTGTGCCCAAAGAGGTGCCAGCCTGCAGGTATGAAGTGATGGCATTTGTCTTCATTATACAAGTGCTCGAGATGTCTGTTGACCCCCTGGCAGACCACCAGGATCAAGGCGAGTCTGTGATTGGTTGGTTCCTTTGGGCCAATTCCTTTGCAAGAAGGGAAAGATGCCTAAGAGCCTGTCTCAGTCGCATGGCCTGGGCAGCTTGTCTTCTCCCACCCTGCTCTGGGGGTCTCTTATTGCTCCAACTTCTCTCCATGCGTCCTTGTGTAGAAGACAGGATGTCCACCATGTAGACACGACTGGGCTTTCCATCTTCGGGCTCTCTGCGCCTCGTCAGTCCTGCCTTTCTGACAAGAGGCCTTCCTTAAGGCACGAGATGTGGGCTCTCATCCCAGCGCCGGGCCAACTCGTTCTCTAACCGGGGGCCCTTCCTTTAGCCTGCCTCGGCTGCCTTTTCTATAAAAAGGTCACTAATAATAGTTGCCGTCCCGGCTTTATAGAGTTGCTCTGAGGATCAAATAAGAGGATGGATGGGAAAACTCTAAAGCACGAGCAAACGGAGAGGTCATATTGTTTCTCAAGGCACGAGGCCTCGCTGAGCTCCAGACCCTGAAGGGGGTCAGGCCAGCACAGGGAGCTGTTGAACCCTTTTGTCAGTGACTGGGATAAAGGCAGAGTCGAAATGGTCAGAACCAGGAACGATGGCGGGGAAGTTCCAGGGAAGTCAATTTAGGTTCGATGTGAGGATATATATATTTTTTTAAACCCTTAACTTCTATGTATTGGCTCCTTGGTGGAAGAGTGGTAAGGGTGGGCAGTGGGGGGGGGGGGGAGGTGACTTGCCCAGGGTCACACAGCTGGGAAGTGTCTGAGGCCGGATTTGAACCCAGGACCTTCCGTCTCTAGGCCTGACTCTCAATCCACTGAGCTGCCCAGCTGCCGGATGTGAGGACATTTTTTGCTAAAGATGCTAACTGCCCCAAAGGGGAAGGGGCTGCCATGAGCAGTGGTAGAGGTCTTTCGTATTTCATGATGAAGATTCCTTTTCTGTATGGATTCGAGAGACTCTACTAAATTCTGTGATTTTGTGATCCTGCCATTCTATCTTTATCCCAGTGTCCTTCCTCACACGTCCCCCTCTGGCTCCTGGATTTCCTCACATGGCTAGGACTTCTGGCCGTACCCTGGTCTCCTCCCTTTTCTCTTACCCATGTAACAAGTGAATCTGGGAAATGTATAAAACTACATTTCCCGTGATCCAACATGGTCCAACGGGTTTCCGTTTCCGACGTCTTGACGCAGGGGAGCGCTTAAATCTCGTGGGTTAGGAGGGAGTGGGCTCTCTTCTTTGGCGAGTAGGGCTTGGCTAGGAGGCAGTATGGAGGCGGCAGTTTTGAATGCTTACAAGCGCGTGGTCTAATGATTTTATCTATCAACATGGCTTTAATTAAAATACTAATATATATTATTATACCAGCCTTTATCATTTTTCATATTAACACCCATCCATTTTCTTTTCTTTTTTTTTAACCCTTCCCTTCAATCTTGGAACCAATGCTGAGCATCCCTTCTGAGGCAGAAGAGCAATAAGGGCTAGGCAATAAGAGTTAAGTGACTTGCCCAGGGTCACACAGCTAGGAAGTATCTGAGACCATTTTCTTTTCAATGAGGCATATCCACCTAAAACTGTGGTCTGATCATGGGTTCCATCCTACTCTGTGTTAGTGATACCAGTGAGGTCAAACAGTCCACCTTGCATCAATATAACTGCTTTATTATTGTCTAAATTGTGGCATTTGTGTACAGACATATAAGATCAAGGGTTTTACTCCTGGCTCCTTGTATTTGTTACTTGCAGTCTTTCGTGTCTCGGCTGCTGTCCTCTTTCCCTTCGGTGTAGCTCTTCTTCTTCTTCTTTGTGAGGGGCGGGGAAGGATCATTACATGGGCAGTATTTTCCCTCGTCCCGTCATTTTAGTTCAAATCTCTTTTCAATATTTTGTTAAGATTTCCCAAATGTCGTCTTTCCCCTCCCTCCTCAATGAGCAACGCTTAAATCCAAACTCTCCTAAGAAAAATGAATAGCGTAGCCTTTCGGAATGTGTTTACAAAGTTGTCATAAATATATTCTTTTAAAAAAAAAACTTTATCTTAGAATCTATACTAAGTGTCTATTCCAAGACAGAAGGGCAGTAAGGGCTAGCCCAGTGATTCCCAAAGTGGGCGCCACCGCCCCCTGGTGGGTGCTGCAGGGATCCAGGAGGCGGTGATGGCCACACATGCATTTAGCTTTCTTATCAATTGCTATTAAAATTTTTAAAAAATTAATTTCCAGGGGGCTGAGTCATATTTTTTCTGGAAAGGGGGCGGCAGGCCAAAAACGTTTGGGAACCACTAGGCTAGACCATTGGGATTATGTGATTTGTCCACACAGCTGGGAAGAATCTGAGGTCAGATTTGAACCCAAATCTCCTCCGATTTCAGTAGCTCTATCTACAATGCTTCCTAGCTGCTCCTCACAAATATGGGTCTTTGTTGTGGGTCTACTTCCTCACCAGCCACTTATCTGCTCTCTCTTTATTGTAAGCCAGGATGCAGAAATCTCGTTCCATGAGTCATGCCCTTAGCCAGCTAGACATTTCCTCAATTGAGTTATTCTTCTGTATCCTTTGCCTGCACCGGGTGGCAATAAGGAAAACTCCTTTGGTTCCTCCATGGTTTTCAGGCTTAACATTCTTAATCTTGGGAAAGATGAAAATATGGCCAAGAAGGAGAATGTGAGCCAAAATGCCAGCCCGCACTCCGCGGTCCCTTCCCAACACTCCAAGTCGATGCTTGGATGCTAGGAGAGTGGCCGAAGGTCTCAATTGTACTTTGCGGTGTCTGGGGAGGGCTTGGATTGGGTGGCAAAGGAAACCATGTCTTGGTGACTGCAGACACTCAAGTTTCCCAATGTGAGAGTTATTGGCATCTGACCGCGTGCACTGCAGACTTGTGGGAAAATCTTTGCTCCGTCTTGGGACAAACTGAGGGCAAAACCTCCTCCTCCAAGACAGCCATCAGTGTCGCCATCCGCTTCTTTGTGTGGGTGATCTGAGGCAAGGGAGATGCCAGGAACCTTTGTGCCCCAGGGGGGCTGGCCGGGCCTTTTCTGGGAATAAGACCATCGGGAAGTCTCCTCTGCGAGGGTCACTCTTGCCCTTGGAATGGACAGGGAGGTAGAGAGCGTCTGTTCCTGAGCTTCTACCAGAAAGCCTGGGGCTGAGAGAGCAGCAAGAGTCACAGAAATAACCGGGTCCTTTAATTCCATGGTTGGGAAGATGCTCTCAAGATCATAGATGCCCAATTTTATAATCTATGGGCAATTAAGGCAGACTTTTAAGGCATCTAGGTGGCTTAATGAATAGAATCCTCGACTTGGAATGAGAATATCTGAGTTTGAATCCTGCCTCAGACATTTACTAGCTGTGTGATTCTGGCCAAGTCACTTAACTCCTCCCTGCCTCAGTTTCCTCTTCCATTAAATGGGCATAAATGCCTAACACCCAAGGTTGTTTTGTGGATCAAATGGGATTATATTTGTCAAGCCCTTTCTAAAGGTTAACCATATGTAGCTGTACTTACCTAGAACACTCTAGATCCTTAAAAGTTGTGCCAGCAGAGTAGGAAGTCCCCAGCTTCCATGATGTGCTTCAGGTCTGTATCAATTGCCTGTTGGGAACAAAGCTCTCTCCCTCCCTGCCCAGGCTAAGTGCAAAAGTATGGAATCGGGACTTTGTGAGTAGAAACAGTGAAAGAGTGCAGGATCTGGAGTGGAATGACCAAGGAAAATCAGGAGAGAGAAAGGTCATGAGAACTCAAAGAGAATCTACAGGAAGAGTCCTCTACAGCATCAAATGCTGCACTCGAAGGTTATGATGGCTGAGGAAAGACCATTGATTGCTGATTCAAAAAGCATTGGTACGGGACAGCTGGGTGGCTCAGTGAATTGAGAGCCAGGAGTAGAGATGGGAGGTCCTGGGTTCAAATCTGGCTTCAGACACTTCCTAGCTGGGTGACCCTGGTAAAGTCACTTAACCCCAGTTGCCTCGCTCTTACCACTCTTCTTCCTTGGAACCAATATATAGGATTGATTCTAAGATGGAAAGTGAGGGTTTAAAAAAAGAGGGAGCACTGGTAACTTTGGAGAGGGCAGAAGCCAGAAGGCAGAGAGTTGAGGCATGAGGGGAGAGAGAAATGGAGAAAATGGGTATAGACGTTTTTTTCCAAATTTGGCTGGAGTGCAGGGTGGTGGTGGTGGTGGTGGTGGTGGGTGCTGACTGTAACCATACGAGGGGAAATAAATGAGAAGGAAGGGAAAGAGGATTCTGATGGGAACTTAGAGGGATAGACTGAAACAGTGCAAAGGTAATTTGTGAACTGAAATTGCCTTTGTAAGTAGTCCAGGAAGTGGGGCCATTGGAAATCATGTTCGTTGGGAAGTTTTTATTGAAAGAAGAAAAAGAAAAAGTGAGCCCCTCCCCTGCACAGAGAACCCTGGGCAGAGAGATCAGCTGTCAGTGCCTTAGTGTCCGCTTTTCTCTTTTTCTTCTTAGCTCTCCCTGTCTTACTTCCTTAAAGAGCTTTCCCTAAAAGTCAGGTTCAGAGGAATTAAATTCCCCCAAAGAAAAGTAGACCAATTAGGAGGAAGAATTAAGAAGCTCGAGGGCGACTTCTGGGCCTTTTTGATCTTTTTGACATGTAAGAAACTATGGATCTAATTCTGTGTATCTTACTGTGGCTCTGAAAACTGTTGTGTTGGTGTCATGGAAATGCACATTATTCCCAAGGTTGCTTTATTAAAGATGTATGACTTTATCTATCAATCTATCTATCTATCTACACACTTAATAAGATGTTTATACTTATATGTATTTTAGAAGAAAGATGGAAAGAAAGGAAAGAAGGAAGGAAGGGAAGGAAGGAAGGAAGGAAG
>NC_058133.1:10198751-10218569 GCF_016433145.1 Gracilinanus agilis | reverse complement strand
TTTTAAACCCTTAACTTCTGTGTATTGACTTATAGGTGGAAGAGTGATAAGGGTAGGCAATGGGGGTCAAGTGACTTGCCCAGGGTCACACAGCTGGGAAGTGTCTGAGGCCGGATCTGAACCTAGGACCTCCTGTCTCTAGGCCCGGCTCTCAATCCACTGAGCTACCCAGCTGCCCCCTGCATCCATTGTTTTTGCCAAATTTTTCCTCTTTTCACTTTTCCTTTTTATAAAAATAAAACTTTGTTGAATGATTTTCTGAGAGGCGATAGGAAAGGAATATGGGGAGAATTTTAGGATAGTTTTATTTTATTAAAAACACATTCATTACCTTTTGTCTTTGTATGACTTCTTTTTCCCTACTTTTTAAAATAAATCTATTTTATTTTTCCAATTATGTTTAATAACAATTTTCCATACAAGTTTTCCAAAGTCATAAGATCCAGATTATCTCCCTTCCTCCTTTCCCTGCCCCCTCCCAGAGCTGGTAAGCAATCTGACTTGGGTTACACATGTGTTACTATGCAAAATCTATTTCCATATTGTTCATTTTTGAAAGAGAATGCTCCTATAAAACCCAAACCCCCAAATAAAAACCCAAATAAGCTAAAGGGAAAGATCATATGCTTTGATCTTCCTTCTGACCCCAATTATTCTTTCTCTAGAGGTGAGTCAACAACACTCTTTGTTGTAAGTCCCTCAAAATTGTCCTGGCATCGTATTGCTGAGAGTAGCCAAGTCTTTCACAATTGACCAGTGTATAATATTGATGTTACTGTATACAGTGTTTTTTTTCTGAAATCCTCCTGTTCCATCATTCCTTACAGCACAATAATGTTCCATCCCCACCACGTACCACAATGTGTTCGGCCATTCTCCAACGGATGGCCATCCCCTCAGTGTCCAATTCTTTCCCACACAAAAAAGAGCTGCTAGAAATATTTTTGTGCAGGGAGGTCCCTTCCCCTTTGGATGGATCTCTTGGGGATACAGACCTAGTAGTGGCATGACTAGATCAAAGGGGAGGCATTCCTTTATAGCCCTTTGGACATAGCTCCATTTGTATGACTTATAAGATGGAAGAGTGGCAAGGGGGAGGCAAGCAGGAAGTATCTGAGCTCTAATTCGAACCCAGGTCCTCCGGACAGCAGACTTGTGCTCTATCCACTGGGCTACCTGGCTGCCCCTTGCTTACTTGCTTTGAATACTACCCAGACAGAGTTCTTCCAAAGGTGCTGGGATGCCCAGCTCTCCATCAGCAGCCCCCAGCCCTGTGCCTGGCACAGAGTAGGGATTTATGATCGGGGTTGGATGGCACCTTTCTTGTTTGGGTAGAAGACCATAATGGCGTGACTGATCCTTTTGGGAAAGTCTCTTACCAAGCCTGGACCCATGTTCCGTCTTCTATGAAATGAATAATATAAATAGAACAGCCTCCAAAATCACTTCCACCGTGAATCCTTGACCCAAAGGGGGGAATGTCGATGTCCGTATAGATCAGCTGGTCTGACAATCCAGAAGCATTTATTAACCCGTTTCTACAAGAGACATAATTATGGTCTTGTGGCTTCACCGGCTGGGCAGCAGCGCCGACGCTGCAGCCTGAGGGATTCTGGGCTTTGAAACAGGGAGAAAAGAACAACTGCTTGTGGAAGATGCTTTACTTCCGTCTATTGAGTGTTATCAAATGGACTCGGGTGAGGGCTCGCTCAGAGCCGCTGAGCTAGCTGATGCCTCATTCCGTGTCTGCACATTCACGTCTGTTGATGGAGGAACCCGAAGGGATAACACGTGGGGTGGCTGGTGAACGTGCTGTGAAAAGGGCAGCATGCCGAGTGGTTAGAGCTGGCCTCCCAGGCCAGGTATTGTCTCTTACCTTCTTGATGCTCCAGGTGAGCCTCTGAGCCTCTGAGTCCCAAACTGCATTGGCAAAGGGGCTTTCCCAGTCCAGGAGTTCCAGAGACCATTAAAATCACAGGCCAGTCTCTGTAACTATTGATCCGTTTATGAATTCTTTCTTTGTTAAAAAATCCTGGCCTTCCATCTTAGAATGGAGACAAGTATTGGTTCCAAGGTGGAAGGTATTAAGGACTTGGCAATGGGGGTTAAGTGACTTGCCCAGGGTCACACAGCTGGGAAGTGCCTGAGGCCAGATTTGCACCCAGGACCTCCCATCTCCATGCCATCTAGCTGCCCCTGCCTTTGTGAATGCTTCCTAAATACTTTAGGGATATGAAGTGAGACTGTTCTTTTATTTTTCATATTGTTTTCAGTTCTATCAGTCACACCTGACTTTTCAGAACCCCTCTTAGGGTTTTCTTGGCAAAGATACTAGAGCAGTTGGCCATTTCCTTTTCCAGTTCATTTTGCAGATGAGGAAACTGAGGCAAACAGGGTTGAGTGACCTGCCCAGGATCCCACAGCCAGGAAGTGTCTGAGGGTGGATTTGAACTCCTTCCTTCCTGCCTCTTGGCCCAGCGCTCTGCGCACTATGGAGCCACTTAGTTGCTTTTACTTTCCATGTCAGAAATCATAATAAGGGTCGATGAACCCAGAGAAGGAGCCCCAGCAAAGGAGACGTCAAGGGGGGAACCAGCCACTTCAGCTCCTCTGGAGAGAGCCGGAGGTGAAGGTTTCTGTCCACATTCGGTTCTGTGAGTTGGCGCTGGATGGGCCGGAGGGTCCAATCCCCCCGCTTTGCAGAGGAGAACACTAAAGGCCAAGTGATGAAGACACAGAACCAAGAAGAGAACCCACTCCTGCCCATCCGGGGAGGAGCGAGATTGCTTCGAGGCGAGGGGTGGCCGGGGTCAGTCGAGGAGCACTCGCCAAGCCCAGCCGACGTGCCAGGCGCCCCGCACAGTGCTGGGCACACAAGGAAAGGCAGAAGCATCCCTGCTCTCCGGGGGGCTCCTGGCCCGATGGGGCAGGCAGTCTGGGGCAGGAGCATCCCGGCCATGGCGAGTTCACTCGTGACAAGACCTTGCCAGCCATGTGGCTACGGACCAGTCCTCGAACCGCTGCTGGCCATGAGAGACTCTCTCTGGTTTCTGTCATTTTGGTGTCGTCTCATACCGGGTCACAGCTGCCGTGTTATTCGGTCTAGAGAGAGGAAATCAAGCATGGAGGGGAAAGAGAACGGATTCTGGTGGAGAAGAGCCTGAGTTCAGCCCCTGCCTCCACGGCTTAGTCCCAGGATGACCTTAGGAAAGTCATTTCCAGTCCCCAGACCCTATTCTTCTCATCTGTAAAATGAGCCTTTCCTCGGCCCCAGCAGCTCTTCCAGGATTAAAGCTCCGATTCAATGTGCCCAGCAGAGGGCAGGAGACGGATAAGCAGAGGTGGCTCCAGTAGGCTTCCTCCCTAGGATGGCAGCCGCCCCCCTGAGCCCCCTCATCTCCAAAAGGAGCCGTTTCAGTCCAATCGGACTGAGTCCTCCTCGGGGCGCAGGCTCCCCGGATGATAAGAGCGCAGTGAGATCTGCAATAAGAGGCTGTCTGGAGTTCAGGAGTTCCAATTCTGCCTCTGCCTCTCCAAGGATGTGGGGCTGAGCTTCTCCCTCCAAAAGCCCTGCGAGGCAGAGTGGGCTCAGAGGGGTTTTTCCCTCATTTAGGTAGGAAGAAATTGGGCTTTTGTAGTAGAGAAGTAAGTGACTCATCCAAGGTCTTGCGGCTAGCACAGTAGGTTGGAGAAGTAGAATTCTCACTCAAGTCTCTTGACTCCTAAGTCTAGTGCTCTTTGACTCCCCCACATGCCTCTCCAAAGGTATAAGCTTGAATTTAGCTCTTTAATTCCTCGAGGCCTGGAAAATGAGGATTGCATTTCCTTTTTCATTATCTCTCAGGGTTCTGGTGAAAATGAAATAAAAAGCTCTGTCAAAGGGGCACTAGGTGGCACCATAGTACATGCAGTGCCAGGCTGGGTGTCAAGAAGACATTTTTCTGAGTTCAAATCTGGCCTCAGACACAATTGAAGTGATTGAAAAACAATACTTTTCATATGTATATATGTATGTATGTGCCTGTTTGTGTGTGTGTATGTAATAGTCACTTATTTATTTAGTTATTTGCTTATGTATTTATTTGTTTGTTTGTTTGTTTGTTTTTGATTGATTTTTTTTAAACCCTTAACTTCTGTGTATTGGCTCCTAGGTGGAAGAATGGTAAGGGTGGGCCATGGGGGTCAAGTGACTTGCCCAGGGTCACACAGCTGGGAAGTGGCTGAGGCTGGATTTGAACCCAGGACCTCCCATCTCTAGGCCTGACTCTCCATCCACTGAGCTACCCAGCTGCCCCCAGTATATAATATTTAAAGGATGTGTAAAGGGAAGTGGCAGGTACGTGAAAGGAAAGCTCTGCTCAGAAAAGTCACTGTGATTCTGGGCTCTCCGGCTGAGAACGAAAGGCTAATGGAAAGCCGCTTCTTCTCCCCTTCAGGGGGCGGCCCTCCTCCTGCTGGGGTTTGATGCAAGAGGCCGAGATTCTTCCATCTGGAGGAGAGAAGACTCTGCGGGTGGAAGAGGGATCCGGCTTTCCCCATTGGGCCCAGAGGGCAGCAGAGGCAGAGGTCACAAACAGGCCAAGTTAACATTTATGGCAGGGAAGACTCCTAGAATTGGTCTAGCCCAGTGATTCCCAAAGTGGGCGCCATCGCCCCCTGGTGGGTGCTGCAGCGATCCAGGGAGCGGTGATGGCCACAGGGGCATTTCTCTTTCCTATTAACTGCTATTAAAATTTTAAAAATTAATTTCCAGGGAGCTAAGTTATATTTTTTCTGGAAAGGGGGCGGCAGGCCAAAAAAGTCTGGGAACCACTGGCTAAACGCACTAAACGATAACTCTAGTCCCACTATCAATAATATGGAATTAGGGCTTAATCGAGGATACACGTAAAACTCAGCAGAATTGTGCATCGGCTAAGGGGGGGGTGGGGTTTGGGGAGAGGAAAAGAACATGAAACATGTAACTAGGGGAAAATATTCAAAAGAAAAAGAAAAAGAATTGGTGTAAAGGTGGCCAAGAGGTAGTGAGCTCCCCATCCTTGGAAACTCCCTAGCAGAGGCACGTAGGCTACCACGGGGATGGGGATTCCTTTGGGGCACGGGTTATTGTAGACGGCCACTGAGGTCCCTTAGAGCCATCAGAACTCTGGGATTTGCAAAGCTCCATGGAGAGCATCCTAGGCTTAGGAATGGAGCTCCACATCTGAGTACTACAGACTTCAAATGACGATGGAGGCTGCCTGGCCTAGAGGGACGGTGCTGCCAAGGAAGGCCTGTAAGAGGGGAATCAAGATATTTAAGGTTTGGTCGCCAGGAATCGGATGAACTCGATTCCAAATTAAAATAGACCCGAGTCAGGCTGACTTTTATGGAAGTTTATTTATAATTAGGAAGGTTGAAGGTAGGGAAATAGAGAGAGAGAAACTCTGGCCCGGACCAGAGACCCGGCCCAGGTAAGAATTTCGAGGCCCAGCAGAGGAGCACAGAAGTTAATTAAACCAGGCTTCTAGCCACGAGGCCTTTTATGGTTAGAGAGGCCAGAGAGGCCTCCCTGAGGCTGGAGCCTCCAGAAACGCCGAGGGAGGCGAAGGGAAGTCAGCCTACCTTAGCCACATGACAATTCAGAGGGAAGCCATCTGAGGTCTCACCAGAGATCCTTCAGCACCAAGTCCAAAGCGCCCACTGCCTCCCCAGGAAGTTACCATCATATTTGAAAGAGCAGCTTTCGTCACTTCCTGCATCCACCTTCAATTTCAGGTGGACAAATGGCAGCCTCAACCCTGTTTTGGGCTGCCCAAAGGGCCGTCTTGTTCTTGGTTTGTTACTTATTGCCACGTGGGGGTCGCCGATCTTCCCCCCACTTGGTTCTAAGTTGGGTGGGGTGACTACTTCTGACAGCTGGAGTCCAACAATGAACGAGGATGAGCTGATTCCATTTAGACAGGCCATAGTGGAGGACCCTTCACAGGCGACCAAGAGACAGCAGAGGCTGAGACACATGGAATGGGGCGACAAGGGGACCCCAAGGCCGGGTCATCAGAAAGCCAACTCGTCTAGCGGCCAGTTTTGCCTCTTTGGCATTGGCTGCTTCCTTGCGCAGTCAGAGTCCAGCGTTGCAGCGTCGGGGGCTCTGGGGGCGTCCAGATGAATGAGGGAATACCCCAGGGTCAGAGGCGTCCCTTCTTTCCTTCTCTGGGAGGCTTTGCTGTTCCAGAACAAGGGCAAATGGGCTAGAACGGCTTCATTTCGAGGATGGCATCTTGTTTAATGCATGTAAAACTAAAAGCTCTTCCTGGAACTTGGGGGCCATCTTCCAGCCAAGTAATTTGTTGCTGGGGGTTTGCATGGTGAGATGATGAAGGGTATCCTTGCTGACTAAAGACCCCAAAGAGTCAGTACAAAAAGGAGAATCCCAGGGGTAGCTGGGGGGCTTTGTGGACTGAGAGCCAAATCTAGAGACAGGAGTTTCTGGGTTCAAATTTGACCTCATGCACTTCCTAGCTAAGTGACCCTGGACAAGTCATTTAACTCCCATTGCCTAGGGCTTATCACTTTTTGCTGTAGAACCAGTACACAGTATTGATTCTTTTTTTTTAAAACCCTCACCTTCCATCTTGGAGTCAATACTGTGTATTGACTCCAAGGCAGAAGAGTGGTATGGGTAGGTCAAGTGACTTGCCCAGGGTCACACAGCTGGGAAATGTCTGAGTTCAGATTTGAACCCAGGATCTCCCGTCTCTAGGCCTGGCTCTCCATCCACTGAGCTACCCAGCTGCCTTCACAGTATTGATTCTAAGATGGAAGGTGAGGATTTTTTTAAAAAGGGAAGCATTCTGCTTTTCACCTTTCTCAGCTTACTTGAGGAGTGAACAGAACTCTCTTTGCTCTGACTCTGCTGTTCGGGGGGCTCATTTGGCCCCCACCCTCACTGCCATTCCCCAAGTGCCTCATGGGCTCCCCTAGACAAGTTTGTGCCCGAGACCCCGGCTGCTGCTTCTCAGGGATGTTTCCTTTCCTGAGGGGGGACCAACCGCAGCGCATCCAGCTAGGAGGCAATCTTGGGAGTTCCAAAGGTCCGAATGTCCTGGGTTCGATGACAAAAGCCGCTCATTCCCAAAGATGCTGCAGTAGGTGACCAGCCCACAGCAGCAATAGTGATGGGCTTCAGAATCCTGCTCTGTTCTTTCCTACCTGTGAATGTGCTGGGTTGAACATTCCTTTTGTGTACAGGAATAACTTACATGCCTCGCTCACACGGGACATTGAGTCCCTTTTTTGTCCCCGACCCTTCCCCTTTGAGGGAGAAGGTTTCGGAGCCCCGGGGGTGTCAGGGTGGGGGACAGATGAGCCCAAAGGCGTGAGGGCAGGGAGTCTAAGCCCTTTCATTAGCGGCAATCTCCTCCAGGAAGGAACCCAGTCCAACTGCATGCTTCGGCCCAGGACAGGGAGAGGCAAGGGCCCCGGCCCCTTGGGCTAAGCAGTGGCTCCTTGAGCTTAGATGTGTTCATCTTGTGGCCCCATCTTTTACAGATAAATGCCTTGCTGGCCTCTCAATAGCACTCTGTTTTATAAAGTCCAGCAGTGATCTTATTTGGCACAGAACAGAACCAGTCATGAGTAGCTGGGTGGCACAATGGGTAGAGTGCTGGACTTAGAGTTAGGAAGACTCCTCTTCCTGAGTTTAAATCTAGCCTCAGACACTTCTTAGCTGTGTGACCCTGGGAAGGTCACTTAACCCTGTTTGCCTCCGTTTCCTCAATCTGTAAAATGAGCTGGAGAAGGAAATGGTAAACTGCTCTAGTGCCTTTGCCAAGAGACCCCCCCCACACACACACACATGGGGTCACCAAGAGTCTGACATAGCTGGGAATGATTGGACCACCACCAACACAACAACAGAACAAGACATCTTTTCACTGATACAATTTCCAGTGAGGAAGCTCTAATCTCGGTGCCTGTGGCTGATGGCTGCCAGGATCGTGACCTTCCATTTCAGGCTGGACGTGACCTTGGAGGCCATTCACTGCAGCCCCACCATCTTGCAGATGAGGAAACTGGATGGACTCATGAATGAATAAATCGACCAATCAAAACCATTTATTAAGAGCTTCTATGTGCCAAGCGCTAGGAATACAAGGAGGCAATAAGGTGACTTTCCAATGGCCAGCCAGCGCGTACATTAAGCTTTAATAGCTTAAAATGCACTCAAGACTTTGGGGACACCCTGCAGCTGGGGTCGGCAAGTAAGGAAGTCAAGCAAGGAAGTTATGATCTGGAAAGTCGCAGTGATGGTGCCGGGAACGGAGAGCAGCCCACTGAGTTTCCATTTCCAGGGGCAGCGGTGGTGCCGATTGGATTACACTTCTCTGAGCAAGTGGCAGAGGGGGGGGGGGGGGCTGGTGAGTTATAAATGAAGCAGGAGGGGGCTTGGCCCATCCAGAACCAGAAAATGGCCTGACTGCGGAGGGAGATGCATATTCTCAGGACATACAGAGTTGAGGGGCTTGGCTCACCCGCTGGGGGAGGGTGGATGAGCAGCAGCCACAAAGGCAGGGCGGAAAGTGGAAACTGAGGCCTCTGGGAGTTCAGAAATTTGTCCAAGTTACTGAGGTTAGGCAGGAACCACGTGGTATGAGGAGGATTTTAAGCTAGGCCCCCTCATTCCCAGTCTGGCTTGTTCTCCATTCCTTTCCTTCCAGCTTGTCTCTAGAAGCTTCCAGGCCTCACGGCTGTTTCCCTATTCATTTATACATCATGTGGGGCTCTTGCAATCATCCATACACAGCTCTCACTGCCTGTGACATCAGGAATGGGACACCAAGTGGCAGAAGTCCTTGGCAGAGAGCCCCCTCCATACGGAATCCTTGCCCTTCAGTTTCCTTAGAGCTGCCGTGGTGTAGTGATCTCAGGAACCCAGACATAGAGGCAGTAGGGAAGGATAAAGGATTGTCCATCTGGAGTCAGAGGAACTGGGTGCAAATCCTGCCTCGCACACTTACTCTGCTTGGGTGACCTTAGGTACGTTTTGGCTTCCAAATCTGCAAAATGAGGAGATTGGACCGAAGTGTTCCCAAGATGCCTTTTGGACCCAAGTCTATGAATTTATGGTGCCTTCCCCAAAGACCTCGTATTTAACTACTTTAGATAGATAGATAGATAGACAGCTCTAGATGGATGGATGGATGGACACACAGACAGATAGATAGACAGAAAGATAAGTGATAGAGATAGATAGATACAGAGATAGACAGGCAGGCAGGCAGACAGACAGACAGACAGATAGATAGACAGACAGATAGCTCTAGATGGATAGATGGATGCACAGACAGATAGATAGAGATAGACAAATAGACAGACAGATAGATCGATAGATAGACAGATAGCTCTAGATGGATAGATGGATGGATGGACGCACAGACATATAGATAGACAGAAAGACAGGTGATAGACAGAGATAGATAGATACAGAGATAGGCAGGCAGACAGACAGACAGACAGACAGATAGATAGACAGACAGATAGCTCTAGATGGATAGATGGATGCACAGACAGATAGATAGACAGAGATAGACAAATAGACAGACAGATCGATAGACAGATAGCTCTAGATGGATAGATGAATGGATGGACGCACAGACATATAGACAGACAGACAGAAAGATAGGTGATAGACAGAGATAGATGATAGAGATAGACAGATAGCTGGATAGACAAACAGACGGACAGATAGATTGATAGATATAGATGGATGTGCAGACAGACAGACAGACATTCATGTTCCATCCCCCTCCTGACTGCTTCTGATTATTAGGGTTTTGTCACCAAGGCTCATCCTGGATCGACCCTCAGTCCCTGGAATCTCCTCCTCTTGAACGATCCCTCTCCCAGGCTGGATCTCTTCTCCCACCAGTAAGTTCTTTTCAGAGCCTCCATTCTGGGGATCAGACCAGACTGGCCAAACTTCCTTCCCCTTCAGGCTCTAGCTCTGACTTTCTCAACTTGAATGCTGTGGTTCCACCGTACGTTTCTGCTTCTCCCTTTTCCGTTCCATTTTGTGGTTCTCTTTCCCCAGTGGAATGGAGGCTCCTTGAGGGCAGGGACTGTCTGTTGTTGTTATTGTTGTTGTTGTTAGATTTGTATCTCCAGAGCCTAGCACAGGACCTGGTTCATAGTAGGCAGTTAATAAAGATGTGTTGCTTCCTATTTACGTTATACTTATATACATTTCTATATTGCATATCATATAAACATAGTTATAGTAACTTAATATTATTCCATATATTCTCTATGCTATATTATGCATATTATAGGCATTACTATATGTCTATATATTATATCAACATGACACATTTAGAAATACATTATAATTATTGCTGCAAGGCGAATTGAGCCCCCCCCAAGCCGGCTCTACTTCCTTCTCTCCCCCTGCCCCCTCCCCCCCCAGCTGTATTTCAGTTGGTCCCAGCCACGAGGTGACCTTGGCACGGGGCGTCCGGCTTTCTGAAGAGGCCAACGCTTCAGCCAGCTGGGTTTGACTCTTCTCAGGGAATCAATAAGCAAACAACAGGCCATCCCAAGCAGAAGCCAGCAGTAACAGCTGGGAGTCGGCGTCTCTGAAGTCCCCCAAGTCCCCCCGACAGCAGGTCGCTCAGCACACAGGAATCCTCGGACAGGCACAATGTGTTTAGTTTCCCATGGCTGCCCCTGCGAGCGGGCACCAGCGTGTGCGGTGACTCAGTCCCCACAGGATGTTGGAGTCGTGCCTCTGTGGCCAAGCAGAACCAGGCAAATTCCCCCTCCCCAGCAGAGTCCTCCAGGCCGCTGGCATGCCCCCACCCTGCCCTCCTCCTTCCTCCAGCCGAAAATGCTCGGGGCTCTCAGAGGCTCCTGGCAGGGCAAGAGCTCGGGGCCCTTCGCCATCCTGGAGATCCTCTGCTGGACCCTCTGAAAGCTCCCAATGTCCTCCCTCGGCCAGAGCCGGAGGCCGTGCCTAGCTGGCCTCTCGGAGGGCAGGGGAGCCCCCGGCGAGGCGGCCGCCTCCTCACCCCGCGAGCTGCCTCATTCGGGGCAGCCTCACACTCTAGGAGCCGCCCAAACCTCTTTGCGCTGCCTGGGACCGCTGTCCATCCGCTTCCCCGGCTGTGTCTTGTGAGACATGTCTGGAGCCAAGCGCGACACTTCCATTCTCCCTGCTGGGCGGCATCTCCCCCAGCCCGCCGCGATCTTCTTGGAGCCCAAAGCGGGGAGTCCACCCTTTCCGGTTTGGTGCGATCTCCTGATTGGACAAACATGGCGCCTCCTTTAGCCTCATCGTGGCAGCAAAGGGCCGAGAACAGGCCCTCAAGTCATCAGTGACTTCTTTAGGGGTCCCGTCAGTGCCAAATTCTCCAATGATGTGATTGTCTGGCCCCCTGGCTCTCAGATTTGGGGGTGTCACTTTTTTTTTAAACCTTTAACTTCTGTGTATTGGCTCCTAGGTGGAAGAGTGGTGAGGGTGGGCAATAGGGGTCAAGTGACTTGCCCAGGGTCACACAGCTGGGAAGTGTCTGAGGCCGGATTTGAACCCAGGACCTCCCATCTCTAGGCCTGGCTCTCCATCCACTGAGCCACCTCGTTGCCCCATCTTTGGTAATTGTTCAAAAGTGACAGGGGCAGCTGGGTAGCTCAGTGGATGGAGAGTCAGGGCTAGAGATGGGAGGTTCTAGGTTCAAATCTGGCCTCAGACACTTCCCAGCTGTGGACCCTGGGCAAGTCACTTGACCCCATTGCCCACCCTTACCACTCTTCCACCTAGGAGCTAATACTTGGTATTATTTCTAAAGCAGAAGGTAAAGGTTTAAAATTAAATTATTGAGGACAGGACAACTAAGTGGCTCGATGGATAGAGCTTCAGGCTTGGAGATGGGAGGTCCTGGGTTCGAATATGTCCTTAGACGCGTCCTCATTTTGTGACCCTGGGCAGTCACTTCATCCCATTTGCTGAGCCCTTGTCCTTTTGTCTTAGACTTGTTCCTGGTACAGAAAGTAAGGGTTTAAAAGCATTTGTTGAAGATTTTGTTTCATGTGGGTTCCACGTACGGAGGGTATGCTTGGTAAATGTTTTACAACCAGCTCTCGTACACAGCACATACTTTTAAGTCTGATCTGCATCATTAACATTTTTCTCCATCACTGGAGAAAGTCCAGATAAGAAGCAAAACAAGCAATCAAGCCAGAATTTGCAGCATTTGGCAATTTCCAAAGTGTGAGTGCTGACACTGAAAATGTAGTCTTTGGTTCTCAATCTAGGGAGAGTTACCACATTAAGACATCTTAGTAGTATTATTTGCAGGAGATAGTTTAGCTCTCACAGACCCCCTGAAAGGGTCTTTGGAACCCCCAGAGGTCCTCAGATCACACTTCAAGAACCACTTCTTTAGTCCCTCACTCTGGGTGACCCTGGACAAGTCATTTAACTTTTTTCCAACCTATTTTTCAACCAAAATCTCTTGTAGAAACATACTTCCTAGGATTGCGTTGAGGCTCCGGCATATGTGGAAAGTGCTTTGTGATCTTCAAAAAGTTACGTTGAGTGTCCACTATTATGGTCTGCTAACGTCTGAGAAAGTAAATCATTAAGTTTCTCTTTTTGTGTCTCAGTTGAATGTAAACTCCTAGAGAGCAGATCAGCTTCCATTTTAATTTTCATCTCCAGCACTTAGCACTTAGTGCTGGTCAAATACCAGGATGCTTAGTAAATGCTTTTTGATTGATTGGCTGATAGCCCTTCAGTTATGTGAAGGCTAAATTTGCATTCACAGCAGCCCGCTTCATCTCTCTTCCTTTCAATGAACCTCAGAACTCCATCAAATAAATAGAGCTAAAAATATTTGCACAATCCACTTCCCAGAGTTGTTATAGAAAACAAAAAGTGCTTTGTAAGCCTTAAACACGTAGCATTTCCTCTGGGTTATTGCCTTCACTTGTACTCATACCTCTATATTGAGGCTTCTATCAGCATTCAAGGATTCCTCTATGGTGCCACTTTTTTAATGGTATAACTGTGGAGCCCCCACCTGTGTGGTTCCTTTTAACAACCAACCAGAAGACAAAACTCACTGAAGCAAAGGCATTTAGTAAGATGACAAAGTTAAAACAGTGGCTTCGAGACATTTTCCTCTCTCCAAAAACTGTGGCATATTCTCCCACAATTACACCCTGCATCTTTAGGAAGAATTGGTACAATAGTAGTTTAAGGTTTGAAATTATAGGTTGGGAACTTGAGGACCTAGAAAATTTTTCTCTCCTTTTCCAGAGATCTCTGCAGACTAAATTTGCACACAACAGGGATAACTATATTTTTGGATGCATAGCCAAGAGCTAGAAATGGAGGGATGTCATGTATAATAACAAAGGCACCGAAAGAAGGACCTGAGGACCACAGGCAGCTAGGGCTTGAACTGATGAAACAGATTAAAATGTAATCAGGAAACGTATAACCAATTAAATAGAGGAGAGAGCATGTTAATTTGTGGTTTTCAAAGTCACTGTGCTGCCTGCAGAGATCATTTCTTTTTTTAAATTTAATTTAATTTGCTTTTAAAATTTTTATTTTGAATATTTTCCCCTAGTTACATATTTCATGTTCTTTCCCTCTCCCCCAAACCTCCCTAACCCCCCTTAGCTGACACGCAATTCCATTGGGTTTTACATGTATCACTGATCAAGACCTAATTCCATATTATTGATAGTTGGACTAGAGTTATCGTTTAGCGTCTACATCCCCAGTAATATCCTCATCAGTCCATGTGTTCAAGCAGTTGTTTCTCTTCTGTGTTTCTCCTCCCACAGTTCTTCCTCTGAATGTGGCTAGTTTTCTTTCTCATAAGTCCCTCAGCCTTGCTCTGGATTCTTACATTGTTGCTAGTAAAGAAGTCCATTATGTTTGATTGTACCACAGTGTATCAGTCTCTGTGTACAAAGTTCTCCTAGATCTGCTCCTTTCACTTGCAGAGATCATTTCTATTTGTGTTTGACTAGAAAGGTAGGACAGTGCCAAATGTTTAAGGGCTTTAAATGCCAAGTTGAGGTGTTTCTATGTGATCCTAGAGGTAGTGGGGAGCCCCTGGAGTTTTCTGAGTAGAGTGGAGGTGCCACGCTTACAAACGTGTTGTATAAAAATCATCATGATAACAGTGAAGAGGATGGAATGGAGAGAAGAGGGGTTTGAGACAGAGAAACCAAATAGGAGGCTATTTCAGTGGTCTAGCCAAGAGGTCAGTAGAGTCTGAATGAAAATGGTACTTCTTGTCGATGGATTTGAAAGATGTAGAGATAGATAAAAGGGTCCAAATTTGGCCCCCAAATGGATGTGAGGGGCGAGTGAGAGTGAGTAGAGGAGGATGCCAGGGTTGTAAACCTGCGTGACCAGGAGCATGGTTTTGGCTTCCAGCGCCTTGGGGAGGTTCAGGAGAAAGACAGATGTGTATTTTGGACATGTGGAGTTGGAGAAGTCTACAAGATGGTCAGTTGGAAATGTCCAATGGCTATGCAAGATTGGACCCAAGAGAAAGATGAGGGCTGGATCTGGGGATCTGGGAGACTCTGGCACAGAAGGAAGGTTAGCCTTGTTGTGCTTGGCTCAGAGGGCAGGATCAGGGGGGCAAAGATGCTGATAGAGGCTTGGTGTCAGGATCGTTTTCCTGGCCCTTGAGGTGGTGCCTGCTCACCTAAAGAAGCAGGAAAGGAGGTTCTTTCTGAGACCAGGTCTGAGGGCTGCCAAGGCCCCCCTCCAACTCTGGGTGTCTCTAACGCTCTAAAGCCGGCCTCGTTAAAGTCTGTCTGATTGCACAATGAGTGTAAGTTGAACCACAAGTTGTCTAATGTCAAACTCAGCGATAATCAGCATTCCATCTCACTTTCAACCCAGCAGGCAAGCCCAGCAGCCCAACTGTAGAATCCCCTAAGCCGGCTAACTGATTTATGGAGAACTATTCATCAGTTTAATAGAGGAAAAGCAAAGAAGAAGCCAGAATCCACTCTGGGGCAGATTGGCCTGGGCAGCCAGTGACTCACAGTGCCCTTGCCCTGCAAGCTGCCTCATAAAATGCCAGGCTTGACAGAAAGGGATGGGATTGGAATGGAAAGGGGACTCAATTCCACAGAAATCAGCATGATGAGCATGAATACGTGCAAATGCACACAAAGAGGGCGAGATCCAGGCTGATAGGAATGGAGGTACAGACCCAGGTACAAATGGTGGCAACGAAGGTTAGATACAGGGATGTGGGCTGTCCCATAGATAGATGATCAATATGAGGTACAGATATGGAGAGAGTTCATGGATATATGTCGTTGTTATTCAATCGTTTCATCATGTCTAACTCTTCATGACCCCATTGGGGGTTTTCTTGGCAAAGAAACTGGAGTTGTCAGCTATTTCCTTTTCTAGCTCATTTTGCAGATTAGGAAACTGAGACCCAAAGAGGAAGTGACTTGCCCAGGGTCACATTCTGAAGACACTGGAGTGGTTGGCTATTTCCTTCTCTGGCTCATTTTACAGATGAGAAAATTGAGGCCAACAGGGTGAAGTGACTTGCCCAGGGTCACACAACTAAGGTAATGGAGTGGTTGGCCATTTCCTTCTCCAGCTCATTTTACAGATGAGGAAACCAAGGCAAGCAGGATTAAATGACTTGCCATGGGGCACATAGCAAGGAACTAGATTTGAACTCTTTCAGAAGAGTCTTCCTGACTCCAGGCTCAGCACTCCATCCATGTGTCACCTAGCTGCTCCAAATGGATAGACTGATACCTTAAATAATAAAAAGATACATACATTGATGATGGACAGACAGGTAGGTAGATAGATGGATAGATGAAAACAGGCATCATGGTATGGTGGACAGAGTGCTAGGCTTGGAGGCAAGTGGGGTGCTCTGGAAAAAAGCACAGTCATGGCAGCTGATGGACCAGAGTTCAAATCCTGCCTTTGGCACTAACTAGCCATGTGACCTTGATTTTGTTATTTTAGGCTAGCAGGTGAAGTGACTTGCCCAGGGTCATACAACTTACAAGTGTCTGAGGCCAGATTTGAACTCGGGAAGATGAGTCTTCCTGACTCTAGGTCCAGCACTCTATCCACTGCTCCATTTAGTTGCCCTACAGGATTATTATTATTATTATTATTATTAACCCTTACCTTCTCTCTTAGTATCACTTCGAAGACCAAAGACTGATAAGGGCTAGGCAATGGGGTTCAAGTGACTTGCCCAGGGTCACTCAGCTAGGAAGTGTCTAAGGCCAGATTTGAACCCCAGAACTCCTGCTGGGGGCCTGGCTCTCCATCCACTGTATTTCCCAGCTGTGTCTCTCCACCCCTCCACCCTTCGTGACCTTGAATAAGGCTCTTATTTCCTGGGACTTGGTTTCTTCATCTATAAAATGAAGGTACTGGACGAGGTCCAGGTTCGGAGGGACAATTCTATAATCCTGGACTCTGGGTTCAAAGTCTACATTTGACACAATTTGCTGTGTGACTCAGACCAGACACTGCATTTGGGTCAGCCTCAGGCAACTCCCTGAGACTTATCTGCTTCCTCAAAGGGAGTTTCCACCCCCCAAATTCCCCGCAGCGTTCGGTCCTTGCCTTCCAAGAGCTCCTTATTTCCTGACCAACTGTGGAATCCCGCCTGCATGTTGTTCAGTCCTTTCAGTCATCTCCCTCTTTGGGGTTTTCTTGGCAGAGAGACTGAGTGGTTGGCCATTTCCTTCTCCAGCTCATTTTACAGGTGCAGAAACCGAGGCAGACAGGGTCAAGTGACTTGCCCAGGGTCACATGGCTAGGATATTGGAATGGTTTATCATTTCTTTCTCTAGCTTATTTTACAGAGGAGGAAACGGAGGCAGATGGCGTGAAGTAGCTTGCCCAGAGACCCAGAGCTCGTGAGTGTTGGAGCCTGGATTTGAACGCACAAAGACAGGTCCTCCCGGCTCCATCCCGCTCTCTGTCTAGCGCCGGACTCTACTTTCCAATCTGTGCCTCTCTTGTATGCTGGCCCACTAGAACACAAGCTCCCGGAGGGCACGGACTGCTTCCTTTCTTTGTCTTCGCCTGCCAGGAGCCCGGCATGGTACTCCTTAGAGGACGAAGCGTGCTGGAGCTGCCCCGGCCGGGCCGTGCTGGGAACAGCCCGAGTCCTTCAGGATGACCGAGAGCAGCGCATGGGCCGGTGGGGCACACCCAGGTGTCCCCACAGCTGTCACGGGTTCTCTTCAGCCCACTCAGTAATCCGTGCCGTCTGGGTCCGGAAATGCAGTCCCGGGAATTGCTGATACCTGGCAGAGGGAGGAAGGGCAAAGCCTTGGCCGGCCTCCGGCACGGCAGCCCCTCAGCCGGACCCCTGAAGCCCCCCTGGGCTGCCCGGGCAGGGCAGGGGCCTGTGTAAGGCTGGGGAGGGGCAGCTTGTCTTCCCCCCCTGCTGCCGCTGCCCTCCTCTCAGGCCCCAGGTGTGGCCGGCGGCTTGGTTGGGGCTCCTGGAGCCGGGCTGGGAGGTGAGGCAGGAGGGGGGGGCGCCCTAAGAGCCCCCACAAAGCTCCCTTCCCAAGCCGGGCTCTGGAGGCCTTAATCAGGAGCAGGCACAGAGCTCGGCCTCTGGGCCTGGCCAAATGAAGGGGGGGGAGGGGGCTCATACTTAGGGTTTCCGCTTCAAGAATCCTGTGGCCGGAGGATCTCAAAGCGCATTTCACAATCAGAGCCAACTTCAGGGGCAGCTCCGCGGCTCCGTGGATGGAGAGCTCAAAGCTGGCCTCGGACCCTCCCTAGCCGGGGGACCTTGGGCAGGTCACTTAGCCCATGGCCTGGCCCTTACCGACACCCGTATGGATGGGGAGGCGGAAAATGAGGGTTTAAAACAAAACAACCCAAAACTCCCAGCGCCGGTGGCGCCTCCCCGGCGGGCCTCCCCGGCTCCCAGAAGCTGGCACCCTCCGGCACAGCGTGGCGGCTCCCTCCCGGCAGATGCCCCCGTTGAAGTTCCAGCCGGGCAGCCACGGTGCTCCGAGGCCCGGCGGAGGAAAGCGCAGCGTCGCCCGGCCGGGCTCATCCTTCAGCCACAATCCCGCCTGGCCTTTCACTTCCGGTTAGGGGGCGCCCCTCTGGGCCAGGCCTACCTGGGGAAGGCCCAAGGCAGGTCCTGGGAGTCCTCGGGGCGCCCCTCCAGCTCCATCGGGACGAGGACACAGAAGATGGAGGCGGAATGGCTCCGGGAATGCCGCCGAGATCCGAGGCTGGAAGAGGCTTCTGGGAGGGCCGGACTTCGGGGGAAGCCTCGAGGCCGGGCCTGGGGGCGGCCGTGGAAGCCCGCAGTCTGCCGCCTCCGGATCACCGATTTAGAGCCAGGAGACCTGGGAGGGCTCTCTGAGAAGGGCTGCCTGCAGTCTTGGGGCGGGCGGGAGGTGCCCGGCTCTACCCATTTTACAGACGAGGCTCCTCCCTGCCTTTCCAGCCGGGGTGCAGGCCAGGGCCCGGGGAGGCCTAGGAGGGAAGAGCACGAGGGAGTCTGAAGGGAGGGCATCCTGGGAAAGGCCCGGCGGCTGGCTGGACCCCGAGCTACACTCAGGTCCTGCCGTCTGTGCTATTGGCCGAGCGCCGTCCCCAACAAGCTAGCTGGGCGATGGGCGGCGGCCACCGAGGCTGCCGGTCCCCCTCCCTTCGCCCCCTCCCCATGTAACACGAGGAAGGGTGAGCTTTGGGATCCGATTCTGGGTCACCAAGGACGGGTGAGTCACGCTGGCGGGGCTCCTCCTAGAGGGGTGCAGGGTGACCCGGCAGCATCCCGGCCCGGCCTCCGCCCTCCCCAGCTCCGTGCTGGCCTCTGAGTCAGTCCCAGGAGCCCCTTTGCGCCCCATCCTTCATGTAAGCGCTCGATCCGTGGATGCACAAGCGCGTCTGGCTGCCCTCCTGCGCACAAAAATGAAACCAGCCGTGCCAAATGGGGGGGGGGGGAGGAGAAGGGGCACAAATACCTTTTCCCGCCCTCTTCTTTATGGTGCTGACCCGCTGGAGTCAGAAAGATCCGGGTCCAAATCTGACCTCAGACACTTCCTAGCTGAGTGACCCTGGCCAAGTCACTTAACCCCCATAGCCCAGCCCTTCCCGCTCTTCTTAAAGTGCAGCCCTGAAGCTCCCCAAGAGCCGCAGCCAGGAGCAGAGACACTCGAATACAGAACCCGGCTCAGGTTCACCACCGAATTTCTCGGGATCGGGCTTTTTCCGGCTCTTTACCAGCTTCTCGCTTAGGAAGGAGCCTCTCTGGGAAACGAAGGCCGGGACTATTTTTTAGGTGACGAGATCGCCGTCGGGGCGGAGCGATCCTGGGCGCTGAGAGGTGCGCTCGGGCCGCCTCTGCGCCCCCTTCCCCATCGCAGCTCCGGCTTCTCCTCTCGCCTCCCGGGCCGGCTGGGGGCCCCGCTCGGACTCTCCCCCTCCCGCTCGTTACCTCCCTGGACCAACTGCAAAGTGGCCCAGGGCTGCCGGGGCCGCGCCTAGAGCTGGCCCGGGGGCGGCTCCTCCGCCGCAGCCCCGCCGCTGTCTGCCTCCTCCGAGAGCCCCGGGCGCACCCCGGCTTGGGTTTCAGCCCAGGCTCCCTCCCCCAGAGCCGAGGCCCGGCGGGCACTGCCCCACTCTCTGCGGATCGGCTCCAAAGTCCAGCCGCCACGACTTTGTAGGGCCGCCGGGGAGCCGGATTTCCTGCTTCCTACCTGAGGGCGGGAGGGGTCGGGATCTTCTCCTTCTCGGGGCGTCCTGGAGCCGTTGTGGCACCCAGCTGGGGGGGGGGG
>NC_058133.1:10159832-10193979 GCF_016433145.1 Gracilinanus agilis | reverse complement strand
ACACACACACACACACACACACACACACACACACACAGCTTTCCCAAAGTCCTTTTTCCACATCATTCCATCGGAGCGTCACCACAAGCCGGTGCTGCCATTATCTCCTTCAGCAGGAGCTTCCTCCTCCTCCTCCTCCTCCTCCTCCTCCTCCTCCTCCTCCTCCTCCTCCTCCTCCTCCTCCTCCAGGCAGCCCTATCTCTGCCTGGTGGTCCACGCAGCTCTGTACAGGCTGCTGCTATTATCGCCCTTGTGCAGATGAGGAATCTGAGGCAGGCAGACAGGAAGGGACTCGCCCAGGGACACGCAGCCAGGCAGGATTGGAGCTCAGGACTTCCGAGCTGGGCCACTTCTCTCCTTTTTGTCTCCGAATCCCAGCGTCCGGCCCAGGGGAGCGTCCGGCCCAGGGGAGCGTCCGGCCCAGGGGAGCGCCCGGCCCAGGGGAACGTCCTCATGGATGCCAAGGGGGAGGGAACCAGAAGATGGCACTAGAGAGGAAGGCAGAGGGACAGCTCGGCCCAGCCTCGAAGGCCCATTCCTGAGGGCTCCCCTCGCCAGCTGCCTCCAGGCCGGACTCCCATCGCCCTGGGTTCATCCCCTCTCGGGAGCTCGTTCTCCGGCAGCCACCTGGAGAACTTCCCATTGGGACGTGATGGGGCCCCATCTGGAGACGGCCCGGCTGACGGGGCCTCCCCACCCGGCTCAGCCTCGAGGAAAGCCTCCAGAGCAGGCAGGGCTGCGGCGGCCCTTTTACTCCTCAGGAAGGGGAGGAGGCAGGAGGAGACACCCCAGACCATGCCAGGCGCTCGGCGAATTGGCCAAAAAAGGAATGAGTTGGCCGGCTGAAGGGGACGGAGTGCTGGGCTGGGAGTCAGGGCGGATCCGGGTTCAAATGCTGACTTCTTTCTTTGTTAAGTGTACGGTTTGGGCGGCAGGATGGCCCAGTGGAGAGACCCAAAGCCTAGTCTGACCCCCAGGACCTGCGTGAGCTGCCATCGTTGACTTATTTCCTGCCTCAGCCCGCTCACGAGCCAACGTCCCAGAATCTTTGTCCTCCGGCCACCCTCCCTGGTAGGCCCGGCCGGCTAAACGCCGCTTCCTTAGAACTCGGGGCTCCTGCTGCCTCCGCTGCAAAACGAGGGGGGGCCTCCGAGGTTCCCGTCCAGCTCCGGCTCCTTCGCCCACCTCCCAGGCGCAGATTCCTCCTCCGCAAAATGGGGATGATCCAATTTGGAGTCTGGGGGGTGCAATGGGTCTGAGGGACCAGATCCGAGGAAGTCCCATCCTGGAGCTGAGAATGGAAAGAACGAGGAGTTCCTGCTTGCTGCTGTTGGAGGGAATTTCCACAAGGGAAGTTCCTTCCATGGATGGAATCCCAGCCCTGGAACAAGACAGAAAATAGCTGAAATTCCTTCCACACAAGGTGTACAAATGTAGGTGGGACCCGAGCACTTCCTGTGGCGCTGGGCATGAGATCCGGCATGCTCGGCTTCCCTGCTTACGGATGTGGGCCGGCACAGACAGCAGAGTGGGTCACCGACACCCAAATCCTGCCTCTGACCCCCAGGGTCAGAGCAACCCCACCCCACCCCCTGTTTTTCATAATATCTTTTTTTTTCTTTAAACCCTCAACTTCCATCTTGGAGTCACTACTGTGTATTGGCTCCAAGGCAGAAGAGTGGTCAGGGTGGGCCATGGGGGTCAAGTGACTTGCCCAGGGTCACACAGCTGAGAAGTGTCTGAGACCAGATTTGAACCCAGGACCTCCCATCTCCGGCTCTCCATCCACAGAGCCACCCAGCTGCCCCCTTCATAATATCTTCGTATGTTTGTGTTGGTACATTTTGTCGTTCCACAGGGCGGCGCAGTGGAGAGAGCGCTGGCCTCCCAGGCAGAGGGACTCGGGTGTCAATACGCCTTCCGATCCTCACTGGTTGTGTGATCCTGGGCAAGTCATCTGACCGCAGGGACTAGAAACTCAGAGGCAGAGGCTGCCCTGCGTGGCGGGTAGGGTTTCCGCCCCCAGGAGCTTGCAATGCCAGGGAGATCCTAGGGCCATCCCTTTTCCAGCCCACACCCTGTTCCTGGAGAGCTGCCCCTTGGGAGAAAGAAGAAACCAAAAAAGAGAGAAGTGTCATGGGGGGATGGGCCAGTAAACAGTAACCAAAGCATCAACCAAGTGTAAGCACCCGAGTGACTCACAGGTCTGACCAAAAAAAGAAAATAAATGAACAAATGGAAGCCCAGACGATTCCATGTGGCCTCAGTTTCCTCATCTGTAAAATGATCATTCAGGTCTGCTCCAGCCATGTATCTGGGACCCCATGTAGTGAATTTGGGGGGAGGGGAAGAGAAGAGTCCTCAAAAGATCCAGGGGACTGATAAAGCACCTATTATGTGCTCTGACCTATGTTATACTTAAGATAAATATAGATGGATATTAAGAGAAGTATTAATATTTTAATTAAGGCCATGTTGGTAAAATATAAAATGACTTAATGTAAAGTTTAAATTCTTTTGAGAGTAATTTCAGGATAAGAAATTTGCCATCTCCCCAGAATCCAGACAACGAACCTGTTTGGTGAAGGCACCATGAAGATGCCTGAAGAGCCTTCACTGGATCATAAAGATCCAAGTTGAACTTTGGGGTGCAGTTGATTGAACTATGGGGAGTTGAATGCATTTGTTTTTGAATGTACATTCTTATGCCAATAGGGCCAGCCCCCTAAATGGCTTTTTTCAAAGCACCAAACATTGGTTTTGTTCTTTCTCCCTTTTATTTCCCTTTTATCTCTGAATTATTGTAAACCTTAATTTGATTATGTTTTCGTGATCCATTGGGGAGACTGGTCTCCCAAAGGATCACAGGGGGGAATGTAAAGTTGAAAAGACCTTGTACCCCTTTAAACTACATTACGCAAACTGCTTTCCACCATACCCATAATTCCTTAAGCCCTTTCCTATTGGTCGTGGGTTTTCGCAGGCTGTTTGGAGATGGTTGTTGTGGGTGTGGTGATGGGGCTTTGGGGAGAGGAGGCAGCATGGTAAAGGGGGAGCTGGGACTCTTTCCCTGCACTTTTAATAAATCCCTATAAATATCATACTTTGGAGGCATTGAATATTAATTTTAAAACTTACACCTAATAAATACTGTTGACATTTCCTGCTCTCTAGAAGCTTGCAGGCAATCTGAAGAGGAAAGACTAATGCTTGGGAAACGGTTATGGGTTAATCTGGGGGATACTGACCAGTGGTGGGAAAGGAAGAGATCCTGATGTCTTAGCAGTGTTGAAGGAATGGTGGAAGAGGAAGACCTTGGGGTGGCCCTTGAGAGAAGGAGGAAGAGGGATCACTTCAAGAAAGAAGAGCATCAAGATATTGTGTCCAGCATGATGGGGGGGGGGCAGCTATTTTGACTAAATCGAGGGAGAAGATGTGGTGACCCGTCCAAGAAGTACAGAGTAGGAGGGGGTTTCAGCCTCCGTCTGGTCCCCATTTCTCTGACGAAAACTCCCTATTACAACGTTCTCATCCAGTGTTGACTCAGCCTTCACTGGAAGAGACGCTCACGACCTCTCCGGGCAGCCTGTTCCATTCTGGGACAGCCAGCATTTCCTTTGCACCAAGCCTAGCTTTGCTTCTTTGTGACTTGAGAGGCTCATGGGATGTCAGAGTTGGAAGGATTGGATGTGAGCAGCCCTCTGATTCTGCTAGTGCCCCCGAAGTCCCCCGAGGTGGCCCTCGGCTCTTCGCTTGCAGGCTCCCAATGACAGGAAGCCCGTTCCTTCCCGAGGAAGTTCCCCCACTTTTATGTAGCTTGTCGTCTGACGCTGGAGTCCCCGGACTGCCTTCGAACCTTCTCACCCCCTCTGTGAGCCGGGACAAGTCCCAATCTCCCGGAGCCGGAGCTTCCTCATCTGTGAGACGAAGGCGTGGAACCAAATGGCACAGCTCAAAATCTCACCTGCTAGGGCGGAACGGTGGGCATCCCCTTCTCATCATGACTCTCCCCATTGGGGTTTGGACATGGCATATGTCGGCGTACGAAATTAAACGGGAATTTGGGGGAGTTTTGCTGAAGCCACAGACGACACACAAAGGCCAGCAGATGACACACAAAACGTTTCAGAACTCAGAAATGCACAAAACTGATGTACAGTATGGTAGGCCGTGAACGTCTTTTTATCCCTTAATACCACAACTAGACTCAATTTCTTTTGCTGTAAACCCCCCACGAGAGAAAAAGAAAAAATCCAGGCTTCTTCTCTGCCTCGATTTTCCAGAGGCGAGGATGCCGTGCCGCTGAGCCCCGACACGTGGAAGGGATACCTGTATTGGGGAGTCCAAAATGAGTGTCTCTGCGAATTCCCCCTCCCCCATTCTTCCTAGCCCTGCTTTTGAAGGGCAAGTGGAAGACATCTAGTTCTAAGCCAGCCCTCCACAGAATTCCAGAGAGCTGCTGAGCTCGTCCCAAGGGCAAGAGTGAAAACTTAGATATTTACACATATATTTAAGGTGTGCTCGCCAGGAATCAATCAGATCTAGATTGATCCCATAAGTCACTTCTTCTCCAGGTTGAACATGCCAAGGCTCTTGAGGGCATTCTGGTAGAGGGTGACCTGAAGGTCTTCCACTCTTGGTTGTTCCCCTTAGAACATGCTCCCACTTATCCATTTCCTTCCTAAACTATGGTGCTCCTCCTTGAACCCAGGACTCAGGTATGGCTCCACCGGGGCAGAGGACAGGGGTGCCATCCCGGATCTTGTTCCTGACTTCATACTTCCATTTTTTTTGGCAGCCTAAGATGGCACTGGCTTTTTTTTTTTTTTGGCTGCCACAGCACCAGTGAGGAGGCAAAGTGGGCCCTGTGTATGGGCCAAGGGAGGCAAGGATGCTCGACAAACCGGGGCGAATTCTCATGGCCCGTAAGGCTGCTTAGCTCAGTGCACCTGTGTTCTCCGTGGGAAAACCCCAAACTTACATTCCTCTCCATCTGACCAAGAGATTAGGGGACATGAGTCTGGAGATGAGCCTGGAGGCTTGGCTCATTAGATACAGAGAAGAGAGCCTTCTGGGCCAGCACGCAGGTAGGTCTAGGAAATTCCCACCCCTTGGCTTTCCAGATTCTCACCACAGAGAGGATGTCGGTATTCCCTGCTGTCATTCACCACTCAGTGGTAGGTATAGAATGTAGACATTAGGGAAGAGCACTGGGTTTGGGGTCAGCGGACTTGAGTTCAAATCTCTGCTCTGTCACCTACCTGGATAACCTCAGACAAATAATTTCCCTCATTGGATCTCAGTTTTCTCCTTTGAAAATGAACCAGTTCTGGGGACAGCTGAGTGGCTCAGTGGATTGAGAGCCAGGCTTTGGAACAGGATAGTCCTGGGTTCAAATCTGACCCCAGACACTTACTAGCTGTGTGACTCTGGGCAAGTCACTTGACCCCCATTGCCTAGCCCTTACTGCTCTTCTGTCTCAGAACCAGAGTCTAAGACAGAATTGACTCTAAGACAGAAGGTGAGGGTTTTATTTAAAAAAAAGAAGAAGGGGCAGCCAGGTAGCTCAGTGGAGTGAGAGTCAGGCCTAGAGACGGGAGGTCCTAGGTTCAAACCCGGCCTCAGCCACTTCCCAGCTGTGTGACCCTGGGCAGGTCACTTGACCCCCATTGCCCACCCTTACCAATCTTCCACCTATGAGACAATACACTGAAGTACAAGGGTTTAAAAAAAAAAGAAGAAAGAAAGAAAGAAAGGAAGGAAGGAAGGAAGGAAGGAAGGAAGGAAGGAAGGAAGGAAGGAAGGAAGGAAGGAAGAAGACCTTTGATGAAGCAGACCCCAGTGGAGCCTTTAAGCCAAGTCAAACCCCTCTGATGCTCAGCTTGGGCTAAACTTGTTAGACTGTAAGCTCCTTGAGGGCAGATAATGCTTTGCCCCTTTGTCTTTGCATCCCAGGTGCTGAGCAGAATATTAAAGAGATACGTAATACATGCTCGCTTGGTTTCTATTTTAAACCTTTACCTTCTGTCTTGAAACCTGTACTAAGTATGGATTCCAAGGCAGAGGAATGGCAAGGCAGTTGGGGTTAAGTGACTTGCCCAGGGTCACACAGATAGGAAGTGTCTGAAGCCAGATTTGAATCGATAAATGCCTGTTGATGGATAGCTAGCTGCTGGGGATACAGAGACCAAACCCCAAAACAACTGCTACCCTCAAGAACAATATGTAGACCTCATAAAGCCAAAGGATATACTATGATAACATATGATAGTGTAATACAATATAAAGTAATTCTAAGAGGAAGAAAGAGTGCTAACACTTGGGCAGATGAGGTGGAGATTTAGGAAAGGCTTCACGGAGGAGGTGGTACAAGAGCTGTGTTTTGAAGGAAATTAGAGACGCCATTAAGGTGATGCCAAGGCCTGAGTGCCGTCTAGACAGACTCGAGGGCTGAATACACAAAGGCACAAGACTAGAGAGTACGTGGAAGGGAAGGAGATGAAACAAGATTGGAAAGGAGACCAAGAGCCCTATATCATGGAGGCCTTGAATGCTGACAGCACAAACACAGGAAGGGACAAGATGGAAAGCCTTTGGATATGGGTCTAACAATGGACCAGACTAGCCAGCCTTGGGGAGGGTCCTCTCTGGGAGGATGGCCACTGGTTAGCTCATGAACAATTTTGAATTCTTCAACCTGTTCGACCTGACATGTGGAGATGGATGATCTGCTTTGGTGGAGAGTATCAAAAGTCAAGAAATCACAGGGAGCCCACTGTTGCCATGGAGATACTATAATAGCATCCATCAGCCAGTGATGCTGTGTTTTGAGACTGCTGAGAAAATTTTCACGGAAAGGTCTAGGGGGAAAAGATCCTGGAACAAGGAGATTAAGAAAGCTTGATCTGAGCTCATGTACCGTCGTCCTCCATGTTGGTGTCATGCGGGGAAGGCTGCCCTGACAAGGGCAATAATTGGTGAAAGAAGCTGAGCAGCCCTCAGAGATGGGGCCCTTTTCTGCTGACTCAAAGACAAAGACAAGGAAATGAATAATCTGAAGCAAATACAAAATCCAGCCTAGCAAAGCAAAGCCCTTCAAGGTATCCATGAGCAAGCCTGGGATGAGGAGACTGGCTTCTCTGAGGGCCGTGTGAACCCCACTGTGGAATGCTCTGTCGCTATGATCACTGCCATTCCCTGATATCCACCGACCCTTCTGGGCACTTTACCCACAGCAAGGATATTTGCAGAACGGGGAACTCCCATCATCCACTTCAGTCTTGTAACTGCCACCTCTTTTCTGGGATCTCTTTACATGGAGAGACTTAAATCACGAGGGGAAGTTGCCTTCCCAAATGCAGATGCCTTAAGCCTAATCCCAACTTGCTTGGGAGAGCTCAGCTTTTAGAAGTTGCATTTCCTTCTCTTTGTTTATGGTCCCCCCCATAAATCAGCTTTGAGCTGGTGAAAGGCTTAGTACAGTGACACAAAAAGGGGGGTGACGTCCTGGCTGGGAAACGCTGGCTCTTCTGGAAGCATTTTCCCTTTTCTCTAACTGGCTCATTTCCCATTCTCTCCCCATGATGCTAGAACACCCATTAGGCCGCATGAGTAGCCACCACTTGGTTCTTCTGAGTAAAGTAAGTAGACGATGTAACGATGGGGAGAAGAGCAGAAGAAGGACGGAGTCTACATTGGCTGCATAGCAATAAGGGCTTGTGACCCATGACTTCCTACTGGGACACTCTCCTGCCTCGGAGGAGCTGTTCAGGCAGATGGGCGGCAGAGGAAGAGGGAGATGTCTCGGAGGGTGTTCGTGCCATTTCACCAATCATCATCCTAATGAGTACTTCAGGTACCACCATCAGCCTTGGCGGAGGCACTTCAGCAGCTTGTCAAAGTCCCTGTGAAAAGACAGCGCCTGGTCTCTTCCCAAGATGGTGGACACCACATGGGCTCCAAACCTTCTTCCTTGTTCACTTTCTCCCAGAATACTCTGAACAACTCTTCCCAGAAGTCCCAGGTCACCCTCTCCCTGGCTGATGAGCACAAGGGGTCATCTCCTTGGCAACCACAAGTAAACCCATGCCAGCACTTTCAGCGGCTCATAGACTACTCTGAGGATTTAAAATACCGACCGAGAAGTCCAGCAAAGTTTATACCAATCAACATTTGGCGCTTCTTAACCACGTACTGTGCAAGGAGACAAAAGCGATCCATACCTTGTCCTCCAAGACTTCCCATTCCAACTATTCTCAAATTAATTTTATTTTGAGGGGGGAAGGGCTAACACGATGATTTCAGGAGGGAGAGAGTATGAATGAGCTGGGCGATGAGGAAAGACCTCTTGTGGTTGGTAGTACCTGAGCCACATTTTAAAGAAAATTAGGGACACCAAGAGGTGGAAGAGGGAGCATGTTCCAGTCATGAATGTTCCAGCCAGTGTAAGGCTTAGAGATATCCTTGCCCGGTCTAAATAATGACCCGATGGTCCTGTACTGCATATGCTGGACCCCATCTGGGGGCACGTCCCATAAATGAAAGGTCCTGTCTGAGTATATAGATATCTCAGCTCACAACCTGGCTTTGTGGCTAGTGGTATGACATTGGATAAGTCACTTCTTTCTCTGGACTTCATTTTTCTCATGCCAAGTCAAGTCTTCCCATTGCATCATATAATCTCTCAAAGCTCCTCCTAAGTAAATGATAAGGCCAATCTTTGAGTTCGTCATGGATTTAGAGCTGAAAGGACCCTCAAAGACTATTTAATTCACCTAATTTTATCTATGAGGGAACTAAGGCCCACAAAGTTCAAATGACATCATTATCCCCTTTTTTTTATCATCAACATCATCATCATCATCGCCTTGTTCTTTTTAACCTTTATCTGCATCACCTTCTCCGTGACATCATCTTCTTTCTTAGCACCTTCTTTTTCTTTCCCAGAGTCTCCTGCTGCATCTCCTTCTCCTTCTTCATCATCTTCATTTGCTTATTTATAACCTTTTGCATCAGCAGCTGCTTCTTCATTGTCACCATCATTCTTGTATCTCCCCATGTTGTTTCATGCCCTTCATCCTACTCAAGCCTAGCTCGATAGTCTGCCAAGCTGGGGGACTGTCTCGGAACATCACAGATTCAGAGATGGAGGGGGCCTGGCAGCCATCGGGGCCAACTGTCACCCCAGGAAAGCGGGCGACCCCAAAGAGACTCAATTTCCTCACCCATTCTGGGCCGTGGGGTTTTGTTCATCCTTTTTTTTTTTTTTTTAAAGAAAAGATAGTGATCGAAGACATTACACACCTTTCCTCACCTGCACACAGACATTCCATTCTGCCTCAAGCCCTGCCAAGAAAAGGGAAGAGAAACTCAGAAGAGTTCTGCTAAGCACGTAGCTCTCAGCGTAACCGGCAGAAATTTCCCCAAATAATTCTCAGTAATCTGGGAATAAAGAGGAGACAATCCTAGCCTTAGAGCTAGAAGGGAATTGAGTCCTCATTGAAGCCAATCACCATATTTTGGAGTTGAGGATACTGAGGCCAGAGAGACTATTCATTTCTCCATTTAATGCATTCTCAATTCCAGCCAAAATGGCCTCCCATTGGAACCTTGTACTTATTGTTCCATTTTGTAGATGATCCCCTACTACATCCAGGGGGCGTCATCATGCACAGAAGCCTGAAGTCAGGAAGACCTGATTTCAAATCCAGCCTCAGACATTTATAGCTGTGAGACCCTGAATAAGTCACTTCACCCTATCTGCCTTCGTTTCCTCATCTGTAAAAAGAGCTAGAAAAGGAAATAGCAAACCATTCTAGTCTCTTTGCCAAGAAAACGCCAAATGGGGACATGGAAGAGTCAAACACAACTGATGAATGGACAACAAAATGCTTCCTGCTCCCCTTTGCCTCTTTGCTCAGTTCCTTAGTCACATCCCACTGGAAGTTTTTCCTGATCCCTCTGGTTTTCCTTTTCCTCCCCCAAACCTGCTACCTGGGTCATTCCTCTCCCCACCTCCACTCTCATTCAAATGGAAGCTCCTCCAGGGCAAAAGTTCTTTGTGATTTTTTTCTTACGGGGTCTCTGGGTAGAAAGCACTTAACAAATGCTCTTTGGGGGGCTTAATGAAATCAGGAGGGAGCTCTCTAGGAAGAGGATCCTGGCTTCCGGCTGCATTCTCTGGATTTCTGTGCTTTGTATATTGAAATGGGTTGTATATTTGTATTGGTGTTCTTCAAGTCCAACCTGGGGAGACCATTTCTGAAGAGTGCGCCCCCTTAGTTTTACAGAGGAGGAAGCGAAGGAAGAGATGTGAAGCCATTTGCTTGAGACCATTCAGTGGGTCAGAGGAACTTGAGTTCCAGATCTTTCCACTGAGCCACACGGTCAACAAGAAGAAAGGCTTGGAAGACAAAGGCTGAAATCCAACCAACCAACATGGGTACCTTGACCTTCCCTCCAATGACGAGCTCCTGCAAATGGCGACTCTGAGAGCATCCACTCTGGGAGGCTCCATTTGGAAAGCAGAAACCCTCTCCAGTTACAGCTTTCTGAGTTTCAGTCTGTAGGGCAGTGGAGAATTCGTCTTCAAAGAGACTTTCAGTCTTTGGGAGGAGATTAACTCTAGAGCAGGGGTTCCCAAACTTTTTTGGCCTCCCGCCCCCTTTCCAGAAAAAAAAAAAACAATACTCAGCCCCCTGGAAATTTATTTTTTAAAATTTTAATAGCAATTAATAGGAAAGATAAATGCACCTGTGGCCATCACCATCTCCCTGGATCGCTGCAGCACCCACCAGGGGGCAGTGGCGCCCACTTTGGGAATCACTATTCTAGAATGATTGGCGGTCTTCCCTACCACACTTCCGGGTCCTGAATGACTCTCAGTGAGAGGTCAAATGGCTTTGTTGGACTGAAACCTGCCTTGGAGGCAGAACCTCTTTACACTTGAGAGAACTGAGGTCCAGAGAAATAAAAACACTCATCTACTTTCATAGGAGGAGGAAGGGGCAAAGGCAGAATCCAAACCTAGGGCCTCTGACTGCGAATCCAGTCTCCTTCCCACTGTACCAGGAGCTGGGTTTGAATTCTGACCCTGCAATTTACTAGCTGTGTGATCTTGGGCAAAGTCGCTCCCCTTCAGTTTGATTCAAGGAACTGGGCATGTTTTGTTTGGAGGACAAGAAACTTAGGCTGAGGAGATCCCACAGCTGGTGGCAAGTATTTGAAGGGTTATGGAGGGGTTGAATTTGTTCTCCTTGAGCCCAGAGGGCATAGCCAGGTATAAGGGATTGAAGAAGCCAAGAATGAGACATGGGCTTAATGTTAAAGGGAGAACCTAGTCTACAGAAGGGACTTTGATGAAAGAGTCATGGGCTGCGTCAGAAAGTCCCCCGTACTAAAGGTCTTCAAGGAGCTCTTGGATGGCCATTTGGCAGGCACGTTGTCAAGGAGATACTGTCTCTTTCCATCCTAAATCTGAGCATCCTTTGATGCTTCTCTCATCTCGTATTTTGCCCTCTTAAAGCCTTGAACTGGCAACCTTTCCTCCTTCTGAGAAAGCTTAGTAGACTATAGATGACATCTATGTGGACTCCATTTCCCACAATGCTTGCAGTTGAGGCAGCCTTACTCGATGGGAAGAACTCTCTGGAATACCTTACCTAAGGGCTTTGCATGAGCCTGTGGTGTTGTGATGCTACCTAGAGAGGACTCCAACTGAGTAAGGAGGCTTTGTGTCACAGGAGGTCTAATTTAATTTATATTTCCCCAATTCCATGTAAAAACAATTTTTAGCAATATTATTTTTAAAATGTTGTCTCTAATTCTTTCTCTCCCTCCCCCTCTCTAATATGGTAAACAATCTGAAATAGATTCTACACTTGCAATCATGTAAACCATCTTTCCATAGCAATCCTTTTGTGAGAAAAAACTTGAACAAAAAAATGAAGAAAGAAAGTGAAACCTAGTCGGGTTGGGTCTGTTTTCAGACTCCATGAGTTCTTTCTCCAGAGCCAAATGGCATTTTTCATCCTGGGTCCTTGGGGATTGTCTTGGATCACTCTATATTACTAAGAATGGCTAAGTCATTCACACTTGTTCATTACACGATTTTGCTATTATTGTGAATAACGTTCTCCTGGTTCTGCTCGCTTCACTCTGCATCGGTTCATATAAGTCTTTCCAGGTTTTTCTGGTATTATCCTGCTTGTTGTCTTCTTATAGGACAATGGAATTCCATTACAATTATATACTACAATTGGGCTTGGCTATTCTCCAAACGGTGAGCATCCCCTCATCTTCCAATTCTTTGTCCCTGTAAAAAAAAAGCTGCTATATTTTTGTACGTGCGTAGGTCCTTTTCCTTTTTTTTTTTTTAACTCTTTGGGACACGGAGTATAGTATCGCTGGGTTAAAGGGTATGTACAGTTTTTAGTTCCAAATTGCCTTTCACAGTGGGTTTAAAATGGCACTGGTGAGCAGTCTCATTTGGTGCTGTGGAGAGACAGTGGCAATGAATATAGAGTGGAAGAAAGGGAAACCTTCTAGAGAAAGGGCGAATGATCTTGTGCTAGTGTTCTGAGCTCTAACTTTGCCCCGGGCTCATGAAGATAGATAGATAGATGCCTTCAGAAATTGTGGCAAGAGATTTCAACGTCTAACTCTGGACTCCCTTTGCTGCCATGCATGCTAAGACTAGAGAGGCTCTTTAGGAAGCAGAATAAGTTCATATTCTAAGCAGAACAGATGATGCCCAAAATGGCGCTTGGGACCCGAATCCTACAGATAAAAGGAAAAAATCAATATCTCAGACTCCATGTTGTCTCTTCCAGCTGAGGGAACTATGACTTCCCTCCCGGCTTTCGTGCTGATCCTTTCCATCAGAAGAATCCGCAGTTCCACGCAATCTGGGCCTGAAGACCTCAGTTCGTACTGTAGACAGTAGACAGTGAACACCTTTGGAGTAGGCAGCGCGACCCACTTTTCCACTCCTGCTGAGTCACCTGCCCCAGCTCGAGGGATGTCGGATACTTTCTGGAATGATTAGGGGAAATGGTATACGGAAAACCCCTTTGAGGTTTGGGGGGTTTTGAATATGTTGAAAATCACTGGTACATGCATTCCTCTTCTTTCTCAAGCCTTCAGCTTCCCAGGAATTTAGGGAGGGCCTGGGAGAAAGGAAGGGAAAACAGATCCTGGAACAGAGCTAGGGAGAGCCTGTCGTGGCCATCATAGCTGCTGGACACGAGCCAACAGCACAGACTGCAGTGCGTGGTCTGCAAGGGGCCCTGGTGTGCACCGCAGCCCAGCAGAGCAGAGCTGGCTAATAGCCACGCTCCCTTGTCATGGGAGAAGCTTTTTCCATTGCTTGTTTCTAAATACTTTGGATACCGTCATGAAGTGGGTAATGTTGTTGTTATACAGAACTTTCTAAAGGTTGGCGGTGGCGGATGGCATCACACACACATGCTCACACACACACGGCAGGGGCGAGGGAGCTGGATTTGGAGTCATATCACTTGGGTTCAAATCCTGACTCTGCCACTTGCTCCCTAGGTGACTCTGGGTAAGAGAAAGAGGTTTTATGTTGTTGTTGTTGTTGTTTTTAAACAAAAAGATATATGTACATATAAAACTATGTCTTATTTATTTTTATTTATCAGTCTTTTCTCTGGAGGTAGACATATACAAGTTGTATAAATGGAGATTTTGAACCCTTGGACTTCATCCCCCAGAAGTCCCTTAGTATTTCCCAACATTCCCTTTAATCTCTCCTGTGCCTCCATGTTTGTGTGGTCACAGTTATTGTTTTATGAGTCCTGTAGCTCCTCTCTCTTCCTCTCTTCTTCACAAGCTTGGCTGAAGTTAGTTTAGCACCTTTTCACTCTAGTTTTTTATGTTAGTTTAATATTAATAAAACTTAAAAATATATATTTAGTTATTGAATATTAATTTTAATCTGTACAAAGTCATTCCTTAAACAATATTTCTGTTGCTGTATAGAAGGTTCTCTTAGTTCTGTTCATTTCACTCTGTCATTTCATGTAGGTCTTTCCTGTTTTTCCAAAATGAATCTGCTCATCATTTCTTATAATGTGGTAGTATTCCATCGCAGCCAAACACCATAACTTCTTTAGCCATTCCCCAATTGATGGACATCCCTTCAGTTTCCAGTGCTTTGCCACCACAAAGAGAACTGCTATAGATATTTTAGAAAATAGAGGTTCCTTCCCTTTTCCCTGGATCACCTTAGAAAATAAATCTAGGGGGCAGCTGGGTAGCTCAGTGGATTGAGAGCCAGGCCTAGAGACGGGAGGTCCTAGGTTCAAATCTGGCCACAGACATTTCCCAGCCCTGTGATCCTGGGCAAGTCACTTGACCCCCATTGCCTAGCCCTTACTGCACGTCTGCCTAGGAACCAATACACAGTATTAACTCCAAGATGGAAGGCAAGGGTCTAAAATAAATAAATCTAATAGTAGTAGTCCGTGGTCAAAAGATATATACAGAGTTTTAGAACTCTTTAAGCATAATTCCACATTGCTCTCCAAATGGTTGGATCAGGTCACAGTTCCACCAATAATGTATCAGTATCCCCATTTTCCCAGATCACCTCTAACATCTGCCATTTTGCCCTTTTATCCCTGTAGCCAAGCTGATCCATGCAAGATGGTATCTCAGATGTTTTGAGTTACATTTCTCCAGTCCGTAATGATTTAGGGCATTTTCCCCATAGTTATTTATAGCTTTGATTTCTTAATGCAAAAACTGTCTGCTCATATCTTTTGACCATTTCCCAATTGGGGAATGGCTCCTACTCATATATATTTGACAGTTTTCTCCATATTTTAGATAGGAGACTTCTATCTAAGAAACTGTCAATAACAATTTCTCTCCAACTTACTGCTTTCCTTCTCATCTTGGCTATATTAGTTTCCTTCATAGGAGAACCTTTCATTTTGACGTATCCAGATCTATCTATTTCACATCTCACAATGCTTTCTGTCTCTTGTTTATTCACAGATTCTCCTCCTATCCATTCATCTGGTAGTTAATATGTTCCCTGTTCTAATTTGTTTATGTTATCTCCCTTTGTACTTACGTCATGGATCCATCTTGATCTGATTTTGGTAAATGGTGTAAAATATTCGTGTCATGATCAAAACTATCCAGCACCAGCTAAGGACGGTGGAACGGCGCAGACACACAGCAAACAGTCTGTAAAAGGCAAGAATCCCCTTGTGTCGGACAGAAGTAAAGATCCGAGCTTTGGGAATAAGAAGTCACTATTTGGTGAAAATCGCCTGGCCCCCTCTGCTCTCTGAGACGCTTTATAAAGTCTCCTTCTTCCTCTTCACCATTTCTTCCTCTTCCTTCCATCATTTCCTGCCAATCTCAGCCCACACATTTCCTTGTAAATACACAGTTAGAAGAAAGCTATAAAGATGCTGCAACAGAACATAAACTCCTCGAGGACGGCATGTCCTCGTTTTTGTCTTGTCTGCCCAGACCGTGCATAAAGGCCTATTAAGTGAATGAATGAATCTGTGATTGTTCGGGAGCTCCCAGGGTGGGGAAGTCATTCCATCAACCCAGATTTCATCTTTCTCTGACTTAGGAGCTAAGGCCTGGAGTGTGGCTGGCTTCACGTGGAGAGGGGGGTGCTGGCAAATGTTTGGTCATGTCTCTCCAAAAAAGCAAGACAGGGGTTAGCTGGGTAGCTCAGTGGATTGAGAGTCAGGCCCAGAGAAGGGAGGTCCTGGGTCCAAATCTGCCCTCAGACACTTCCCAGCGGTGTGACCCTGGGCAAGTCACTTGACCCCCATGGTCCACCCTTACCACTCTTCCACCTATGAGACAATACATAGAAGTTAAGGGTTAAAAAAAAAAAAAAAAAGAGCAAGACAGATGTTTTACCTTTATGCTTTTTCCCTCACTTTCTTCGGCCTAGATTTGGAGTGTTTACCCATTTCCAAAGGGTAAATGATCCCAGGGAAAATGTCAAGATTGACTCTCCATTGGCCCGTGCTTTCACGTGGAGCCCAAGAGCCTTCATTGGATCTTAGACTGACAAAGACTGGAGGAGTCTTGAAGGTCATGGAGCACAAGCCGCCCTTTTACGGAAGAGTAAGCTGAGACCCAGAAAGGTAGAGAGTACCAGGGGGGAAGTGAACTCAAGCCTTCCTGATTCCAAGCCTTGTACTCGCCCCACTCTCCCTTCCCTCCTCTTGCCATGACAAGAGGAGGATCTCCAAGTCCTCCAAGGCTCTCTTCCTCTGCTGTTTCTGCCCCCAAGGCCACCTGTTCTGCCCGCCCTACCCCCAATGCCATCCTCTTGGTGCCACGGGGGCTTGGGCCAGGAGTCAGGAGGAAAGCTGAGAAGAGAGAATGAGACATTGCCTGGCCCAAGCCCCAGGAATGGCACCTCTGCTGGGAGCCAGGAGGGCGTGATGGCCTGAGATGGAAAGCTCTGAGGAGCTCGACAGATCTGGGAAGAACTTGGGGACTGATCAGGAGAGCCCTCCTTCCCCCAAGGAGGAAACTGAGTCCCAGAGAGGGGAAATGGCCCGGGGCCTCTTCCTTTTGCCTCCCTTCCTCCCACCAAGCAGATCTCCTCAGGGGAGAAGAGCCAGCACCAAGGGCCACTTTACATGGAGCATCATGGAGCCAGCCCTTGCAACAACCCCAGGCTCTGGGGTTGGGACCATCATCATCCTCATTTGAGCTAACATGAAACTAGAACTCAGATCTGTGGGGACCCTCCGCAAAGTCACATTTGAGGCTGGATTCAAAGCTGCCACCTCCTAAGTCCAGCTCCTGCCATCTTTCTAGGACCCGGACTTCCCATCTCTGAGTTAAAATGTGTCTGAAGCTAGAGAATGGCTCCACCATAAAGAGGGCGAGGGAGAAAAAGCACCTCTGAGAGGGGGGCAGAGATACAGACACAGAGACAGAGGGGGGGGGAGATGGAGATAGAAATGGGGGGCAGGGATACAGNACAGAATTTTATCTTGGGAGCTGGGCGGGATGTTGAGTGTTCAACAAAGCTTCTGTCCAGACATGCCTCATTCTGGATTGGCCAAGTATCTTTTCTCCCAGAGTCTTGGTTCTTTTTCTTTTGGCAACAGTTGCTTCTGCCTGTGGCTCAAGTTTTCTAGAACCACATAGCTTCCTAAGGGTTCCCTTTCTCCAACTTCCTGGGTCTTCTTCTTGTCCCAGAAAGAACTAGGTTCCAGAGTCTTCCTCCTGGACTCCCTGAACCACTTTTTTTAAAAAAAACACATTGAAATTTATTTTCTTTTCTGCTTTCCTTTATTTTTAAAAAAAAATCTTTTTTAAACCCTTAACTTCTGTGTATTGGCTCCAAGGTGGAAGAGTGGTAAGGGTGGGCAATGGGGGTCAAGTGACTTGCCCAGGGTCACACAGCTGGGAAGTGGCTGAGGCTGGATTTGAACCCAGGACCTCCCTTCTCTAGGCCTGACTCTCAATCCGCTGAGCTACCCAGCTGCCCTGCCTGAACCACTTTTTGAAGGCTGCAGGGTCTATCATTCTTCAGCCGTAACTTCCCTTCCCTTTTGATTCACTCGAGGGTTTTATTCATTCCTTACAACACGGTCCCTTGGAAGAGCCCTTTCTTTTAACAGATAATGTAACAGCTGATTATGTGGCTCCTTTCTGCGACTGGGCTCGTGAAGGCCCGGCTTCCGTGCCCTGGATTAAGTCAGTGACCTTTTCACTTACATTTTAATCCTCAGGTTTAAGAAATGGAAGAGGCCAAAGGCCGGGAGACCTCCCGAGAGCCTCGCAGCTGTATATCACGAACACCTTCTTTTAAAGGAGAGTCGTGAGTCTGTGAACACGGCAGGCGCTGAATGGCAGAAGGGAATCGATGATATTAAAATAAAAAATAGCTGTCTGCCAGCGTGGAAGTCGTTTCCAGATCAGCTCTCCTTGCGCAGTCAGAACGTTGACGCGTTCGAACGTGTTAGAAACAAAGATCAAAATCAAGTGAAATCAGAAAAGAAAAAAAGGAAAATAAGGCAAGCAACATCCCAGAGTGCCCGTCACTCCCGAGCAATACTCGCTTTCCTAAAGAAGGCGCCGATGCCAGGGAGGCAGCATGGAGCCAGCATGGCAGCAGGGAACTTGGTTCCAAGTCTCGCCTCTGACACCTCCTCGCTGTCAGGCTCACCCACCATCTCGCAGTGCCCGCAGGGGGCTAGACAAGACTGTCACAGGGGAGCCGCCTGCCCTTCTGTCTTTGCTCAAGGAATTTTCAGACTGAAGATTCCATTTACTTGGACTTTAGCTGAAACCAAACCAGCTTATGCAATGGAGAGCCCAAAGACAGCCTCAAAAAGCAAGTTCTTACAAGAAGAAAAATATGGTGGTCAAGTCAACACTACTTTAGAATATTAACCCACTTGTAAGTCTTATGGGGTCGGGGCTTGGGGACAACTAGGTGGCTCCGTGGATTGAGAGCCAGGCCTAGAGGCAGGAGGTCCTGAGTTCAAATCTGTCTTCAGATACTGCCTAGCTACGTGACCCTGGGCAAGTCACTTAATCCACGTGGCCTGGCCTTTACCACTCTTCTGCCTTAGAACCAATAGTTGATTCTAAAATGGAATGTGAGGGTTAGTGAAAGAAAGGAAGGGAAGAAGGGATGGAGGAAAGAGAATATCTGTGTCTACCCATTTGACTATTTTCTCATCTCTACAAGATTTTTAATAACTAAGACCATAAAGGAGACCAGGCCATGCATGAAAAGAAAGATGAGAAAGGAGGAGGCGGGCTTTCACCTGTGACACTCTAACCGACTAAGTCTCCCCAGTGACATAATCGACTGAGAAGTTCAGAGAATACTTACTGTACCCACTGTTTGTTGTTGTTTTTTTATTTGAAAAGTTGATTCAGACACTGGCCAACTGTGTGACCCTGGGCGAGTCACTTCACTTTGTTTACCTCAGTTTATTCATTTATCAAATGAGCTGGAGAAGGGAGTGGTGGACCATTCCAGTAGCTTTGCCCAGAAAACCTCGGTTGAGGGCACAGAGAATTGGACGCGCCTGAACAGCGATGGATTCAGCAGAGCAAAGCATCGTCCTGGGAGCCCTCTTCAAACAAGGTATCTCCCGAACAGATTCGAACTCGTACCAGGGTGAGGGAGGGTCGGATGCAGGAGTCGGCCCATTCCAACGGAAGTGACAAACAAGATGCTCCCTGATACCTGTGTCACCTGAGAAGACTGTCTACTGAATCAAGCACTCGGTCCTTAAACGAGGCAGGAACAAGACCTGGCCGGTCAGCTCAGCTGAATCAATGGGTCTACGGAAGTAAGTTACTGCAGGCCTGAAGACATTCTAGATCAAAATGGGGCAGTCAGAGTGTCTGGCCAGCACAGAGCGGAGAGCCATCATGCAAAGCTCACGAGAGGGAGCCCCTATGAAGGAAGGGGGAGGGGGGGAGAGGAAAGGAGGAAGAAAGAGAGAGAGGGGGAGGGAGGGAGAAAAGGAAGGACAGGGACAGAGAGACAGAGAAATATAGACAGGAAGACAGAGGGAGACAGAGAGACAGAGACAGAGGGAGCTTCTGTCATGGTCCCCTACTACTGTCTTGACCAGAGGAAGACTGTGAAAGGTGAAGGATTTGGACTCCTCTTTGATGTTGGAGCCATGACCTGAGAGCAGCTGAAGGCAGAGTCTGCTCTTAGAGCTGAGGTCAAGCTAGACCAGTGATTCCCAAAGTGGGCGCCAACGCCCCCTGGTGGAGCAATCCAGGGAAATGGTGATGGCCACAGGTGCATTTATCTGTCCTATTAATTGCTATTAAAATTTTAAAAAATTAATTTCCAGGGGGCTGAGTAATGTTTTTTCTGGAAAGGGGGCAGCAGGCCAAAAAAGTGTGGGAACCCCTGAGCTAGACCTACTGAGAAAAGACAACTTCAGGACTCTACAAGTTGCCCAGCAGAAAATGGCACCATCCAGAGGGACCTTCAATGGAGACTCCAAAAAGGAAGAAAGGTTCCAGGAAGCAGGAGCTGCGAGTTCTCTCTTTTACTCTCTAAGGGAGAGGCCACTTTTCCTTGGTGTTGGCCCCCTTGGCTTCCTTCAAGTCCCAGCTGAAGTCCCACCTTTGACAGGAGGCCTTTCCCCATCCCCTTTCATTCTAGTGCCTTCCTTCAGTTGATTATCTCCAATTTTGCCTGTCTATGTCTTGTTTGTACCTCACCGTCAGTATAGCATCTGTTCCATAGACTCTGAGCTCTCCAACAGCGGGGACTGCCATCTGCTTTTCTTTGCCTCTCCAGTCCTGAGAAAAGTATCTGGGCATATAGTAGGTGCTTAATAAACGCTCCCTAACTGATTGGTGCTGTATAGCCCAGTGCTGATTGTATCACAGACTTTTGACAAGATACCATCTTAGTAAATTGTTGTTAGATCATTTTTCAGTTGCATCTGACTCTCTGTGACCCCATTTGGGGTTTTCGTGGCAAAGGTACTAGAGTAAACCACTTTCCTTCTCAAGCTCATCTTACAGATGAGGAAACTGAGATCAACAGGGTTAAGTGACTTGCCCAAGGACACACAGCTAATACATGAGGTCAGATTTGAAGTTGCGAAGATGAGCCTTCCTGATCCTAAGCCCAGTGCTCTATTCACTGTGCCACCTAGCTGCCCCATCTTAATAAATACCCTTTTCTAAAAGTTAATTGTCTGGCTGACTGATTGATATAAATTAACAATCATTTAGGGAAGCTTATGAACTACAATTCTGGAAAAATCACTCTCAGTCCCTTCAGGTTTATCTAGGATCCCCAGGGAAGATGGAGTAGGCACTCTGGGGGAAAATGCCTTGCAAGTTAGAAGGAAATTTGGGAGAGGAGTTTCAGAGAAACATTACACAAGAAATAAACACTTGTTGGATCATTGAGTATAAGAGAATGCTTGGAACATCCTGAAGACAGGGTTGCCACAGTGGGAGTTGCCCTCCAGAAGATCTGGGTTTCAATACAGCCTCAGACACTTGAAAGCAATGGGAAAATGAGGCAGCTTCTTAACTCCTCTATATCTGTTTCTTCATCTATCAATGGAGACCTTTGGCACTCACCTCCCCGGGGTGTTGTGAGGACCCAATAAGATCACCTGTGAAAAGGGCTTGGCCAACTCTAGAGTTCTAGGTAAATGGCGATTGTTATTATTGGAATGCTGTTCTGTAGGGCTCTGATTAGAACCATCAAGTGGGAAATAGACTGTACTGGCTCGCCAACAGTGTTGACCACCCTGTGGATGATGCCCAATGCAGAATCCCAACAGAAGAGAAGTTCCCCATAGATGATGACGTCCAATGGCTGTGGAGGAGATTGTCCTGGTGCATCAAAGCAAAGAGAAAAAGGAGCTTCCTGTGAACCTGCAGCCAGGGAGGAGAGAGACGGGCAGTTCTATGTGTTCCCTTTGTCACTACCGGAAGGCCATGGGAGGAGGCCCCCCAGAATGTTGGGGGTTGGGGACCACCCATAGGGAATTGATCTGAGCACATGGAATAAAGTCACCCAGGGGGAGAAAGCATGATCATTAATCTGGGTGTCCAGAGGGAGCACCCACTCATCAAGATCACAGCCACTGAAATTCATAAAAGAAAATGTGGTGAGCAGAAGACTATTAAAAAAAGAGAAGAAAATGGAAACCTCAGCCTTTTTCTGGCTGCAGGTTTGGGGCAGCTGGACAGAGCATGGAGCAGCAGAGAAGCTCACAACCACAATTCCCAATTTAATCCTTTCTCCTCTTCCCTGCTGTGGTTCTGTTGTGTCTGACTCTTCAGGACTCCATTTTGGATTTTCTTGACAAAGACACTAGAGCAGTTGGCCATTTCCGTCTCCAGCTCATTTTACAGATGAGCAAACTGAGGCAAATGGAGTTAAGTAATTTGCCAAGGGTCATACAGCTTGTGTCTGAGGCTGGATTTGAAGTCAGGTTCTCCTGACTACGGACTTGGTGCTCTATCTACCATGTTGCATAGCTGGCCCTTTCCCTCTTATTTAGATCCCTTCTAATAATACATAAATTCTCCCCCTATTTGTCCAGAACCAGAGATTTTCTAATATTCCCATCTCTGCCTCTCTCCCCCCCCCAAACTCCCCTCCTCCCAGCTCATGCCCACATATATTTTGTAAACCCTCACCTTCTGTCTCAGACAGAACAGTAGCAAGGAGTAGGTCATTGGACTTAAGTGACTTGCCCAGGGACACATAGCTCGGAAGGGTCTGAGGCCAGATTTGAACCCAGGACCTCTTGTCTCTAGCCCTGGCTCTCTATCTACTGAGCCACTTAGCTGCTTCTTGTATTTTTCTGAGAAAGACATCACACCTTGAGCCTTCTGACATCCTCTTAATGTAAACTAAGTTTCAAGGGGAGCATCTTCTCTACGTTCTTTATATATGGAGGATTCTGAGGGTCTAGAGTTAAAATCCTCTCATTTTTCAGATGAGGAAACTGAGTGTGAGGGCAGGCAAAACCTATTTCACCTAGATACTAAGTGGAAGAAATGGGATTTGAACTCAAGTCCTTGGACTCCAAAGCTAGCACTCCTCCTGTACCTTGTTTACTCTAGGATGGGACCCACTTTCATTCTTCTTAAGTTGAATGTTTAGTGATGGCACCCGGGCAGTTTTAGTCATTCATTTCATTGTTGCCATGCAGGCCATTTAGTCCTCTCCTCCCATACTTGGTAGAATTTCTAGCTCAGATTAAGGCACAGCCCAGGCATTATCCTCTTCCATAGCCCTATTTGTTAACCCTCTTCCTATTTAGATTATTTTGCACTGTTTTGGTAAGGGAAGGGGTCCATATATCATTTTGGAAAGACCAGAACACAATGCCGAGGCGTTAAATGATCTGTAAGAGATGCTTCTGTGCCCTTTCTCTCGGGGGCTTTCATTAGCTGAGCTCCGGAGGAACAGAAGCATTCTGAGAGAAAAGGGAAGAATGGAAGGTTGGGCACCATCTCTGGCAGAAGTCCTCTCTTCCCAAACCAGCCTTGGTCCTTGGTCACCATGAACCCGGCCATGGCGCTCAGGAGCCAGCCAGCCCTCTGGAAACAGAGATGCCCATCCCAGAAAGAGGAATGAGGAGATTCATCAGGGATGGAAGGAAATCCAGAATGGGACCCTGGGAAGCAGAGGCAAATGCTGCTTATGGAGAGGAATAGACCCACCTAGAAGAGACCTGACACCCAGAGACTTTCCTGTGGACACTGAGAAGAGAGAACAGATGCCTAGGCTGTACCATACCAGGATTTTCCAGTCCCCACACATTCATCTCACCTCCATTATACTCTGAGCTCGAGTCCCCCTTTTCCATGTTTTGTTTTTTTAAATCCTTCCCTTCTGTCAAAAACAGAGGATCGGTTCTAAAGCAGAAGAGCAGGAAGGATGAGGCAATGGAGGTTAAGTGACTTGTCCTGGGCCACACAGCTAGGAAGTATCCAAGGCTGGATTTGAACTCAGGACCTACAATCTCCTATGTCTCTTTGTGAGAGAGTCCACTTGATTTAAGAAATCAAACTTCTCCATGCGTGGTTCCTAGTAGGTACTTAGTCAATGTATATGAATTGGATCGACTGAAAACATTTGCTCAATATGACCCAATAACCAAGTGGAAATGGCTTCTGATTAGACATTGGGGCACCCACTGTGATCGGAGGATGAATCACTTCACCTCTAACTCTAGGAATTAGAACCTCCAGCATCCATTCTAGGTGGGCCAGCATGCATCTCCCTGTGTAAGATGGGCATGTTCTTGTGGGCTGTCCCATGTAATTCACAGGGAGACATAAATAAATGTCTCTGGACTCTGGGCCACTCCTCTTAGAGGGAAGCTTGGATTGGAGGGGAACTGGAGAAGGGATCATGAGGCCGACTCCTGGTCTCCTTGGAGAGAGCAAAGGCACCATACTAGAATTCTGTCTCTGCACCTCATCCTCCTCTAATATTTCAGGGCTAGTGGAATGGCTTTCTTTAAGGTGGGGATTCTCTTTTCTTTTTCTTTTTCTTTTTTTATTTAAACCCTCACTTTCCATCCTAGAATCAATACTGTGTATTGGTTCCAAGGCAGAAGAGCAGTAAGGACTAGGCAGTGAGGGTTAAGTGACTTATCCAGTGTCACCCAGCTAGGAAGTGTCTGTAAGGAATTAAATTTAAGTGTTTGACTAAATTTATGAAAATAATAAATGATAATGTGATCACCAATTTAAAATATGATAGCGCAAGTCAAAATGACTTTCAATAGTTTTTATTTACAAAATAGGTGGAGAGAGTAAAAGTCAAGAAATACAAAAAGAAGATATTTAGCCTATCACACTAATTTTTGCTCCAGTGCTCAACTCAGCCCGGTACAACTTGTTAACTCTCGACCCGAATTCATCTCTCTCCAGAAGTCAGGAAAGGAAAGCCAGCTATTCACTCACCCAAGTGTCCTCCAAGAGGTAGTCATTTAAATCTTCACTTTCCATCTTAGAATCAATACTGTATTGGTTCCAAGGCAGAAGAGCAGTATGGACTAGGCAATGAGGGTTAAGTGACTTGCCCAGGGACACACAGCTAGGAAGTGTCTGAGTCCAGATTTGATGCCACATCCCTCCATCTCTGGGCCTGAGAGCCACCCAACTACCCCCGAGCCTCTTTCTTAATAGTTATCTAGCGCTTAAAGGGGAAAGGGTCCTCCAAACTTATCTCCCCAGGTTTGACTACTAGTATTCGAGAATTACCATAAAAAAGCATCCTGAAGAATGACTAATGAACAAACCCATTTATCTAAGCCAATAGCAAATGGGAAACAGAAAGGTTATTCAGATGAGAATTTACCAACAAACACATAAAGAAATGAGCTTTTCTACTATTGGGATAGAGAGAGACAGAGAGACAGAGAAAATAAGACATACAGACAATTTCAGCTAAGGGGAGACTCTTCTAAGTCTCTAGGCAGGCAACCTGGAAGTAGGACCTGTGAGGGAGCTGGTTTTTCCTTCCATGTCTGTCCTTGTCCAAAGTCTTTTCTTTTTCTCTCTGCACAGGTCTCTCCCTGAAGAGAGTCTAGAACCAAATGTGTCCTCTCTTCAAGCAAGAATGAAGGTGGTCTCCCTTTTTCAAATCTCTTGAGTTAACCACAGAATAACAATGAGAATAGAATAATTAATAACCTTACCAGGCAACTTATAGCACTTATTCTAGGCAGGGCTGTTCTAGGTGCTTTGAAATAATGATCTCATTCAAATCTCCTATCACAATCCTGGGAGGTTGATACTATCATTAACCCCATTTTACAGAGGAGGAAACTGAGACAAATAGAAATGAAATGATTTTCCCAGGGTCATAAGCTAAACCACCTTTGAATTCAGGCTTCCTGCTTGGGACCTAGTGTTCTAGCCATGGCCAAGGGAGGAATCATTCTATCCACACATGGAGAATCACACCCAGACTGCAGCAGGTGAAAGCAATGTGGACAAGCCAGGCTCCATGTAAAACCTTGTTTGGCTGCTTTGAATCCTGGTCCCTTCTTACCTCTTTCTCCACTTTGCTTCTCTCCTCATTGATGCCAGCATTCTTGAGGTTCCTGAGGCTCTTCATCCTTGGCTGTCTTCCAGGCTCAGCATTGCCCCCTCATCTAGAAACGGTTCTAGGTGATGGCTGTCTTGGAAGCCTCCTTCTGGCTCCCTTCCCCACCTAGTATCAAAGGAGTCTTTTCCCATTTCTGGGAGCCCCTCCTCAGCCCCCCAGTTCACATTACCTTTGACTTTCTAGCCCTCCGAGGGCAAAGAGAGTTGCTTTGAACCGTCTGGGCTAAGAAGAGGTCCCTGGTGGGTAGAGAAGCAGCAGCCCCGCTTGGCCCTAAACACCAGCATCCCCTGCCTGCCGGTATCCACAAGGAAGCTGGTTTCAGGGAGCCCCTGTCACTTGTCCTCAAGCCGCCCGTAGAAAATGGGGCTCCAGCTCTCTCCTACTTCACTCTCTGAACTTTCCCTTTTGGTCGCCTTAGATGGAAAGCTGGGCAGGAAGGTGGAGTGCATCAAATATCCTTATTTCACAGAAGGGAAAGGGAAACCCAAGGAAGTTGAACACACAAGTAGAAAGCAGCAATGCTTGGATTAGAACCCAGGACCTAAGAATCCCAGGACAATCAGGTGGATGATGAAGGGCATTGAATTTCAGAGAGCTTTAGGGATACAGACTCTAAGTGACTGGGCCAGGTTGTTCCTGGTTGAGCATGGCCAAAACATGGCATCATTCTTTTATTTTATTTTTTAAATTTTTAAATTTTTTTGAATTGAACAATTTTATTTAATTAATTGATTTAGAATATTTTTCCATGATTACATAATTCATGTTCTTTCCCTCCCCTCCTTCAATCCCCCCCCACTCCCGGTAGAAAATGAGTAATTCGACTGGGTTTTACAGATGTCATTGCTCAAGACCTATTTCCATATTATTAATATTTGCATTAGGGTGATTGTTTAGAGTCTGCATCCCCAATCATATCCCCAGTGAACCACGTGATCAATCACATATTTTTCTTCTATGTTTCTGCTCCCGCAGTTCTTCCTCTGGATGTGGATACATTCTTTCTCATCAATCCCTCAGAATTGTCCTGGGTCATTGCATTGCTGCTGGTAGCAAAGTCAGTTACATTCAATGGCGCTACAATGTATCCGTCTCTGTGTACAACGTTCTCCTGGTTCTGCTCCTTTCACTCCGCATCACTTCCTGGAAGTCTTTCCAGTTCACATAGAATTCCTCCAGTTTATTATTCCTTTGAGCACAATAGTATTACATCACCAGCAGATACCACAGTGTGCTCAGCCATTTCCCAATTGAAGGGCATACCCTCATTTTCCAATTTTTTGCCACCACAAAGAGCAAGACTATAAATATTTTTGTACAAGGCTTTTTCCCTATTATCTCTTTGGAGTACAAACCCAGCAGTGGAATGACTGGATCAGAGGGCAGGAAGTCTTTTAAAGCCCTTTGGACATAGTTCCAAATTGCCCTCCAGAATGGTTAGATCAATTCACAGGTCCACCAGCAATGCATTAATGTCCCAATTTTGCCACATCACCTCCAGCATTTATTACTTTCCTTTACTGTCATGTTAACCAACCTGCTAAGTGTGAGGCATGGTGTCATTCTGCCTCCTGAGATGCCTTCTCCCCAGAGCTTATGACTTCCTAGCTGTAGATCCTTACTAGCTCTTTGAATCTGGGCAAGATCCTTAACCTCTCCCAGTCTCAGTTTATTCATCCATTAAGTGGGAACAAAGCCACCTATAATAACTGAAAGGGTCTTTGACAACCACCTGCACTGCCTTCCTTCTTTCCCCCTTCTCCATTCTTCCGAAGGAACGATGGGTTGTTGTTCTGCCATGCTGTCATGTCTGACTCTTTGGGACCTCATTTGGAGTCTTCTTGGCAAAGATCCTGGAGTGGCTTGATATGTTCTTCTCCAACATATTTTACAGTTGAAGAAACTGAGGCCAACAGAGTTAAATGACTCACCCAGGATCACAAGTTGGAAAATATCTGAGATTGGATTCAAACTCAGGTCTTCTAAGAACCATGCTCTGTGCCACCTAGCTACCCCAAAGGAAGAATGATAAACTTAAATATATATATATTTTTTCAAACCCTTTCCTTTTGTCTTAGAGTCAATACTATGTATTAGTTCCAAGGCAGAAGAGTGGTAAGGGCTAGGCAATGGGGGTTAAGTGACTTGCCCAGGGTCACTCAGCTAGAAAGTGTCTAAGACTAGATTTGAACCCTGGCCTGGCTCTCTATCCACTGAGCCACCCAGCTGCCCCCTAAATCCATTTTTTAAGGTAAAAAACAAACTCTGAAATCATGTGCCATCTTGTTTGCTACAAGCTTTCAGTTTCAAGAGGATTCTCTTCCCAGGTACTTTCTGTACTTGAGATAGTATCAGCTGCATAGATTTTTAACTAACAGACTCTGGCTAAGACGCACCTTGTCCCTGGGTTCCCAGGACCTAGCATGACTGACCTGGGAGAAGCACCTTGATCGCCCCAACACCCCCTGCCCTGCCCAGACCATCTGGGATATTGTGCTCAGTTGTGGGTGCCACATTTGAGGAAAGGCATTGATGAGCAAAAAAAAAGCAGCCTAGTCCTGGATTTGGAGTCAGCAAGATCTGAGTTCCAGTCCTGCCCCTGATACTCAGTCTCAGTCTGAGACTCCATAGACATAAAGGGAGGAGGGGTGACAATACCACTGACTTCTCAGGGATGTTGGGAATATGAAATAGATAATCCATGTAAAGCATCACATACATTTCAATTATTATTCTAATTAGGAGATCCCCCAAAGGGGTCAAGATCATGAAGGGGCTTCAGCTCATCTTGCAGTCACAGATTGAAGGAATTAGGGATATTTATCCCAAAGAAAAGAAGCCAGGAGGCTGCGGTCACCCTCTTTGAGAGCACAGGGCAGGGAAAGAGCCCTGGGCTTAGAGTCAAGAGCTGGTGCCCAGTCCTCATCTGTCCCCTATTAGCCAAGTGGCTGGTTAAATCGCGTAACTTCCTGAGCCTCGGTTTCTCTGCCTGTAAAATACGATCCTTTCCATCTCCAAAGTCCAGAGTTTCTGTAATTATAGCGCTCAACGTTCCTCAAATGAGAGGAGAGAGGTGAAATTTTGGGTGAGCCTTCAAGGCTCCGCTGATGTTGGTAGTGCCCAGGGCTGCACAGCTAGATAGCTTTAACGGTTGAAACAAATTTGGGCAGACGTGTTCCAAACGCTCCATTGAAGAAGCCCAAGTTTAGGTCTTCAAGGCTGAGTTGGGTCAGGGTAGAGTTGAGTCATTTGGCCCAAGGCAAATGGTAGAAACCAGGATTGTTGGGAGCCTCTAATAAGTTAGTAAAAGCAAAGTGCTTTGCTAGATTTAAAGGAGTCTAGCTCAGTGGTTCTCAAACTTTTTTGGCCTCCCGCCCCCTTTCCAGAAAAAATATTCCTTAGCCCCCTGGAAATTCATTTTAAAAAAATCTTAATAGCAATTAATAGGAAAGATAAATGCACCTGTGGCCATCACTGCTCTCCCTGGATCACTGCTGCATCCACCAGGGGGCAGTAGCGCCCACTTTGAGAATCACTGGAGTATACAAATGCTAACTACTACTATTATTATTATTATTATTATTATTATTATTATTCATTAGCTTGCTCCAAATCCCCATGTAAACTCTGGGATTCTGGGAACTATCAGTCTCTTGCCACCCCAAAGTCACAGCCTCTTAGGAACACAGCTTGGATGATGGCATGTCGTATCGGGGTTCAAGGGGCCTTCCAAGGCCTTCCAAGGCCCCTGCAGCCACCGGGGAAGGGAGTAGGAGGGGGGAATCTCTTGCTCCATTTACCCATAAAAAAAAGTGCCCACAAAGTCTTGGAAGCTGATGAAGGTGGAAGGAAGGGAGGAAGGAAGGAAGAGGTTGTAGTTGGAGGGAGGACAAGTTGGGGGGGGTGGGGAGCAGGAGGTGCTGCTAAGCTCAGGAGTCTCTCCTGCAGCCAGGCTGGATCCCTTTGCCAGGTCACTCCTGGTGCCCTGCGAGCCAGACTCCAGGAGAGTTTTCCTCCCGTAAGTGTTGGGGCTCTGGAATTTCCTGAGCCCCAAGCTTTCCTTGATCTTTGAGGGGGAACCAGAGGAAGTGGCTGGCCCACAGATGACTGGGGGGATTGGAAGGGAAGGAGAGTGGTTCTTGATGGCTGCCCAGAGATAGAGCCCCGTCCCAGGGGGAAGGAATTGTGGTTTCTGTCAAAGGCAGCTTGTTGACATAACATTCCTGGACTGGCCTTGTTTCATTTTAAAACAAAACAAAACCCAAGAAGCCAGGCTGCCCAAGCCGCTGGGAAACGGACCTAAGCGCAGAAGTATGTGCTGACTTCCCTCCATGATCCTGGCCCCAGATGGCAATCTGCACACGACCCAGCTCCTCCGGCCACGTTTCCAGCCTCAGGGAAATTTCCTGGCAGGTCCCTCAGTTCACCGGACATTCGATCTGCCCCGATTGAGCTGCTCCCCTGTCCCTCCTCAAGGTTCCAGCCTTGCCACCTGAAGAAGAGAAGGCCTGGGCAGGAGAGCCTGCAGGCCCCTGCCAGCAGTACCAAGAGAAGGTCCAGAGACCCCTTTGGAGAAGTTTCGGTGTCCCAGGCCGACTTCTCTCCTGGGGCCAGACGGGCTCTTGGTGGTCTTGTAGTCGGATCTCCTTTTACAGATGAGGAAACTGAGGCTCAGGGAGGATGAGTATCTTGCCAAAGGCCACACAGCTCTGATCGCCCATCTCTGATGTTCCATCTCCCTCTCCTTCCCTCCCTTCTCTTCCTCTCCTGTTCTCTGGCCTGACGAGGGATCCAGTGCACGAAGACCTCTGTTAAATGGGGATGAGTTACTGCCTTCATGGCATCCCGATCCACTTTCGAACAGAGCTTGGTCTGAAGCCAGGAAGACTCATGTTGACGAGTTCAAATCTGGCCTCAACTTTGCCCTGTTTGTCTCAACTTCCTCATCTGGAAAATGAGCTGAAGAAGGAAATGGCGCGCCATGCCAGTAGCTTTGCCCAGCAAACCCCAGATGGGGTCACGGAGAGTCAGACACGACCGAACAGCCTCCAGAGGCCCCCAGGAAGGGTGCGGAGGGACAGCCTTGAAGACCATCGACCCTGGGATTCGGCAGGAAGCCGGGCGGCCTCTAGCCCATGAAGAGTGCCCAGCTTCATCGCGAGGCCCATAGACAAGCTCTGTACCAGTCGGGCACCAGCCCGGCAAGCTGAAGCTCTGTATCGTGGGTGGGAACATCCTAGTTCACCAGCTCACAGAACCATCCAGAGCATCATCAGCACCTGATGGATATTTATTAAGCACCTACTGTGTGCTGAGTGCCCAGATCCTCCTCCCATGGAAGACCGCGAGAGTGGACACAGGACAGAAACACAAAACGAACCCAAACTGGGCAAACCCCGACAGGAACAAAGGAGGTACAGAAGGGGGAGTTGGGGAGAGAGGGAGGGCCCAGACACTGACGGGGATCAGGAAAGACTTTATGCCAAAGACCAGGTTTCACCGACATCTTTTTTTTCTTGGGTAAACATATTTGTTATAATTTATTACATATTTATTATAAACCAACTGTATTATATTATTGTTATATTGCATATTATATGATCTGCCTTTATTATTATTATATATTATATTACTATATAAATGTTGTGTCTTTATATAAGGTTATATATAATTAAAAAGATAACATATAAGTTATATATAAGTATATATAAATATTTATAGAATTTTCTGTGTGTGGGTAAATATATATATATATGTCTATATAAAGAAATGCTTGCTAATGAAGGCAGTTATGCCTCTCAGTGATAGAGGCTTATGAATAAGCTGCATCTCAAAGGAAGGGAGACTCTGAAGCAGAGAGAAGATGGGAGGGCATTCCAGGCATGGCCAGTGGCCAGGGCAAAGGCTCCGAGATGAGAGATGCTCGACTGAGGGTGAGCATTTGGTGAGATTACTGAGTGTGGAAAGAGAGGCAAGGGCCCAGGGGTCAAGGGCTTTAAACATTGAACAGAGGAGATTATATTTTATCCTAGAGGCAATTGGAAGTCACATGGCCAGATCTGGGCTTAAGGAGAATGATCAGTTGGCAGCACTGGGAAGGATGGATTGGAATGAGGAAAAACAAGATGAAGATACCAATTAGCAGGTGGCAGCATTAATCAAGGCAAGAGGGAGGCAGCGAGGTGGTCCAGTGGAATGAGATCCAGGCCTAGAGATGGGAAGACCTGGGTTCAAATCTGGCTTCAGGTATGTCCCAGCTGTGTGACCCTGAGCCAGTCACTTAACTCCCATTGCCTAGCCCTTACTACTCTTCTGTCTTTAGAACCAATACATATAGCCAGTCACTTAACTCCCATTGCCTAGCCCTTACTACTCTTCTGTCTTTAGAACCAATACATATAGTATATATACATATAGTATTGGTTCTAAAGACAGAAGGTAAGGCTCTTAATAAAAAATTTAATAATCTAGGCAAGAGAAGATGAAGGCTTTAATTAAAGAAGCATCTTGTAAATGGAGAGAAAGGGTTCCTGGGACAGGTGCTGGGACATGAGAAAAAAATTGTCAATGGATTGGACATGGGAGCTGAGAGTCAGTTGAAGGTTATGAACCTGAGAGCCTAGAACATGATGGTGCCTCAGGCAGAACTAGGAAAGCATGGAGGAGGGGAGGGTTTGGGGAGAAAGAAAAACAATCTAGTTCTATATCCTGAGGGTGAGTTGTCCCCAGGATATCCAGTCTGAAATGGCCAATGGACCATCGGTGATGCAGAAGGAAAGTTCACAGAAGGGCCTGGAGCAGAAAGAGATAGACATTGAGTCATCTACATAGAGACGATAGTTACACCCAAGGGAGATGATGAGGTTACAAGAAGGAGAAAGAGGTCTCAGATGGAGCCTTGGAGGACACCTTCACTTAAGAGGCAGGATGTGTACAATGAGCCAACAAAAGAGATCAAGGAGAAATCATGCGGGCAGGAGGAGAACCAGGAGAAAGTAAGGTCACCAAAACCCAGGAAGGACAGAGGACTCAGGAGGAGAGGGTGGGCAGAGTGACCAATACAGTAGGGGAAGAAGGATCAGGATCAAGGAAAGACCATAGATTTGGCAAGTAAGAGATCGCTAATACTTTTGGAAAGAACAGTGACAAGGAAGTGATAACATAGAAACCAGATTGCCAAGGATTAAGAAGTGAAGGGAAAGAAGGTGAAGGCTAAGAGTGTAGAAGGAGGAGGAGATGCTATCAAGGGATTTTGACATGAAGAGAAGGAGAGAAGAGGATCTCCTTTTGAATGGCCTCCGTTTCCCTGGCCAAGTAAGAGGTGAAAGCCTGGGTGGGAGGGAGAGGAGTAAGGAAGCAAGGCAAGAAGCATTTATTAAGCCCCTACTATGTGCCAGGCACCATGCTAAGCACTAGGGACTCACAGAAAGGCAAATGGCAGCCCCAGCTTTCAAGGGGCTCACGGTCTAAAGGGGGAGACGGCATGCAAACAACATACACACATGAGAACTTAAGAAAGATAAACCAGAGATAAGTAAGAGAGGAAAATAAGGTTAGGAAAGGCTCCTTGCAGAAAGTGAGATTTTAGCTGGGTCTTAGAGCAGGGGTTCCCAAATTGTTTTGGCCCTTTCCAGAAAAAATATGACTTAGCACCCCCTGTCACATACTATCACCGCCCCCTTACAGTTAATCATCACCCCCAAATGCACCTGTGGCCATCACCACCTCCCTGAATCACTGCAGCACCCACCAGGGGGTGGTAGTGCCCACTTTGGGAATCGCTGTCTTAGAGGGAGCCAGGAAGCTGGGAGGCAGAACTGAGGAGGGAGAGAGAATTCTATGCCTGGAAGAGAGCCAGAGAAAATTCCTGGAAGCTGGAGATAGATTGTCTTGTGAGAGGAACAGCAAGGAGACCACTGGAATAAGAGTTGGAGAAGGGGGTATAAGGTAGGAAAAGCCTGGAAAGGTGGGAGGGCATGCACTCGGAGGAGCTTCCAATGCCAGGCGACTTGACCCTGGGAGCAATAGGGACAGCCTTGCTGGAGGGAGGGCCTCGCTGAGGTTGGCAGAGATGAGTCTGTAAAGTATCCAGGCAGCTTGGTTTGGAATCGTCACTAGTCTAGACTAAACATCCCTCAGTTCCCTCCATCTTCAGTTCATGGCTTCCAGTCCCCTGCCCTCCTGATTTCCTTCTCCAGAAGTGACCCAGCTTCATAACAAACATCCCTCTCAAGATGCAGTAGCAAAGTCGGAACACTTGTCCCAGGGGAGCTGGCTGGCTCTCTGCTCTTATCGGACTCACCCTCCAGGTGTTTCCTGAAGGGGAGATTCCATTTCGTGCCTCTCTGTGGCTTTGCCCGGGCTATTTCCTCTGCTCTGCCAGGCTCTCCTCTCCCTCTTCACCTGGGCCTTAGAGAATTCCTGGTAGCTAGCAGAGCATAGCTCCATTGCTTCCTTTGACACAGGGCTTTCCCTGATCTGCCCAGGTATGACCTATGATCTCTCTGTCTCTCTGTCTCTCTGTCTCTCTGTCTCTCT
>NC_058133.1:10111710-10152330 GCF_016433145.1 Gracilinanus agilis | reverse complement strand
AGATAGATAGATAGATAGATAGATAGATAGATAGATAGATAGATAGATAGACAGATAGATAGACAGATAGATAGATAGACAGATAGATAGATGGATGGATAGATGGATGGACAGACAGATAGATGATAGATAGATAGATAGATAGATAGATAGATAGATAGATAGATAGATGGACGGAAAGACAGATAGATGATAGAGAGAGAGATAGACGGAGAGATAGGCAGGCAGACAGACAGACAGATAGATCAGACATATCAGACAGATAGATGGAGAGATAGACGAAGAGAGAGAGATAGACAGATAGATAGACAGATGATTCTATAGATGGATGGACAGACAGACAGATGATAGGCAGATAGATGGATGGATAGATAGATAATGAGAGGCAGAGATGATATACAGATGTATAATAAGCCAGATGTTGGATAGATGGATGGATGATAGGTAAATAGAGAAAGAAATGGGATTTCTCTTCTGACAGCCCTTGAGGAACTTGATGAAGATTGTCAGAAATCTGTATATTTTGTCTACAAGATGCCAAATATTTAGGGGATGGAAACATGAGGACTTTTCTGTTTTTCTTCCAATGTTTGGTGACAAACGAAGGCAGGCACAGCCTGAGGGCCCTAAGACGGTAAACAGGGCAATTATTGACTCACAGGTCTCTGGCTGAGCCTCCAGGAAGGCGCTGCTTCCATCCTTTGGGCTGAATTTGACAAGTAAACTCAGGCAAACAAGGGAACAATTCAGGCGAACCACTGGGTTGCCTGTTTGTTTATTTTGATTATTTTTGTTATAATGGAGCTGACTGGTTGTTTGACGGAAAGAACCAAATAAGCAGGTTGTTAGTCATTCACCAGAACTTATTAAGTGGCTACTGAGTGCCCAGTACCAGGCAAGGCTTGGGGTGTGGGGAGTAGAATCAGAAAATCTGATCCTACACACAGTAGGCACTTCAGTCATGGTTGCTGATTGGAATCAAATCCAATGCGGAGAGAAGATGCTTGAAACAACTTGAGAGCATGTAGTTAGGTGCCAGATAGGCCAGCCTGACTATGTTTTGACAACAGATAGTATAGGCCTTTGCTAATTCATTTCATTGTGTGGGTACTGATTTTTCTGGTTCCCAGTTTTCTCAACTATAAAATGGTGGCATCTTCCAGTTCTACTGCTTACTAGTTATATGATCCAGGGCAAGTTACAATCTCTGTGAATCTTGGTTTCCTGATCTGTAAAATGGACTTAAAAATTATTAGAACTACATTAGATAATATAGAAATAGGTCCTGATCAATGACACATGTAAAACCCAGTGGAATTATGAGTTGGATATGGGAGGGGGGCGGGAGGAGAAGAGGGAAAGAACAAAAATCTTGTAACCATGGAAAAATCATCTAAACTAATTAATTAAATAAAACAGGGGGGAAATAAATAAATAATACAAAAATAAATTTAAAAAAGAACTACATTAGAGGGTAGTTGTGAGGATGGTACTTTATAAAATTCAAATTACTCTAAAAGTGTAAATTATTATAGTGATTATCTTAGAGGCAGCTGGTGATGCAGGAACTAAAGCTCACCTGAGAGTCAGAAAGACCTGAGTTTAGATGTAGCCACTAACACTTATTAGCAGTGTGACCCTGGGCAAATCACATAAATCTCTGCCTAGTTTCCTTCAGCTATAAAATGGGGATATAATAGAACCTACTTTACATGGTTGTTGTGAAGCTCAAATAAGATGATATTTGTAAAGCACTTAGCACAGTGTCTGGCACATAATAGGTGCTTAATAAATTTAATTAAAAAGTGTTCTTCTTTTCTTCCTTCTTCCCTCCACTCTTTTTCCTTTTCCTCCTTCCCTCCTTCCTTACTTCTTTCTTTCATTCCCTCTTTCCTACCTCCCAACAACCACTTAGGTATTCAAAACCAAGCTTAATTTATATTTAGGAAAAGCTTTGAAAAGGCACACAAACAAAAATAATGCAACAAAGATTAGAAAGCAAAGCATGAACTGGGAAAAATGTTTATACCAAGTGTCTCTGACAAAGATCTTATTTCTCAAATATATAGAGAACTGAGTCAAATTTATAAGAATGAAAAACATTCCTCAATTGGCAAATGGTTATGAAGAGATAATTTTCAGATGAAGAAATTAAAATGATCTTTAATCATAAGGAAAAGATGCTTCAAATCACTATTAGTTAAAGAAATGTAAATTAAAACAATTCAGGTATAACTTCACACCTATCAGACTGGCTAATGTGACAAAAAAAAAGAAAAAAGATAAATGATGGAGGGAAAATGGGAAAACTGGAATACACTGTTGGTAGAGCTGTGAACTTATATAATTATTCTAGAAAGCAATTTGGAACAATATCCAAAGGGCCATCAAACTCTGCGTACTCACTACAATGTCTATATTCCAAAGAGATTAGAGCTAAAAGGATCTATTTCTACAAAAAATTTATAACAATTCTTTTTGTGGTGGCAAAAAATTAGAAACTGCAAGAATGTCCAGTTGGGGAATGGCTGAACAAGCTGTGGTATATGCTAATAATGGAATACTATTGTACCATAAGAAATGACAAACAAGATGATCACATGCAAAAAAACCTCAAAAAATCTGGAAAGACTTAGAGGAACTGATGCAGAGTGAAGTGAGCAGAACCAGGAGAATGTTGTATGCAGAAACACCAATAATGTATGATAATTAACTGCGAATGATTTAACTATCATCCAACAAGGCAAGAATCCAGGACAACCCCAAGGGACTCTGCTGCCATAGAAGGAACGGACCAAGTCAGACCATTCTTCACTTTATTTCTTGCATGCATTTTACTCTAGTGTAAGTGATGTGAGTCTTGTTTCACATGATAAATGATATGATTCATATGATAGTATATGTACAATTTATGTCTTATTACCTGTCATCTGGGGGAGGGGAGAGATGTGAGAGGGAAGGAGAGAACATGGATTGCAAAATGTCAGGAGACCATTATTTAAAACTGTATCAACACATAATCTGGAAAAAAAAATTTAAGACAATGTCCCATGTGTATGAATACTATCAAAAGTGGAGTTATGATTAGGGTGGAACAATCATGGCCCTGGCTGATGGGAGCTAACATCCAAGGGCTGTATTTCCCCCCAGCAATGATTCCACAGCTTGTGGGTCCTGTGCTTTAGAGTCTTTTACTGTCCCATGACACAGTGTGAAAGCCCTTGCTTTGTGTCCTGGTCTCATCACGATGGAACCCCCTTTCCAGCCTGCTTTCCCCAGTTGTCCTATCCCTTACCTACCATCTTCCTCAGCACCTATCTTTTCCTAGGGGCTGGAGGGAAATCTCCACTCAACTCTTCCATCACCTGGGTGTCCAGATTCTTAGTAATGGCTCCATCAAAAGCAAACACCCAACTTTCTCAGCTGAGCTTTTATTCCATGATTTTCTAGTCTTGAAGATGACTTTCATTCATTTTTTATTCCTGAAAACCCCAAACATGTTTTCTTACTGGATCCTAGGGGTTTCTTCTAGAGGAATGGGGAGTTTAAGAAGATGGATTAGAAGCTCATCTCAATCCTGTCTCCCTCCCAGGAGTGTGTGACATCAGGCAGCCCTTCTCTGAACCTTGCCTGCCTGCACTCCTTTCTCTGAAATCACCTTGAATTTATTTTGTGGATATTTCAATCAGCAAGCATTTAAGTGCCTTCTGGGTGTCACCTGTGGTGCCAGGTGATACGATGTAATAATAAATGCAAATAATGAAACAGTTTCCTATTTTGAAGGAGCTACTTGGAAAGGGTCACCCACTTTACAGACTAAAAGGAGTAACTACTGTGATGAAATCCTATCAAGCTATAAGAAATGATGAGCAGGATGGTTTCAGAAAAACATGGCAAGACATATGAACTGATACAAAATGAAGTGAGAAGAACCTAGAGATCATTGTGCACAGTAGCAATGATCACCTGGGAAAGCCTCAACTTCTCCAATCAATATAATAATCCAAGACAATCTTCCTTCCTTCCTTCCTTCCTTCCTTCCTTCCTTCCTTCCTTCCTTCCTTCCTTCCTTCCTTCCTTCCTTCCTTTTTAAAACCCTTACCTTCTGTCTTAGAATCAATACTAAGTACCAATTCTGAGTCAGCAAAGCAGTACAACCTCTACTTAATTAGGGTTAAATGACTTGTCCACAGTCACACAGCTAGGAAGTATCTGAGATCACATTTGTACCCAAAACTTCCCATTCCTAGCCTGATCCAAGACAATTTCAAAGGACTTATGATGAAAAAATGCCATCCACCTACAGAGAGGGAACCAAGGATTTCTGAGAGCAAACTGTAGTATAATTTTCTTACCTTATTTTTCTTGCATTTTTTGGAAATATAGCTAATATGGAAATAAGTTACACATGATTCCAAATATATAATTGATATCATATTATTTACCTTCTCAGTGGGTGGGAGAGACAAGGAAAGAATTTGAAACTAAAAATCTAAAAAGAAAAGAATGTTAAAAATGAATAATGAATTTAAATGCTTAAAAAAAAAGGAATAACTCCACTTCCTAGCTCTCTTCCTCTGAGACTTCCCTCCAGGGGATAAGGATAAACCCAATCTAATCCAATTCAATAAACATTTATTAAGCTCCTACTATGTGCTAGACAGTGTGCTAAGGGTTGGGGATGCAAAAAGAGGTAGAAGACAGTAGTTCCTGCTGTCAAGGAGGGAGATCACATATACACAAAGCAAGCTATATATAGGATAAACAGGAAATTGGTAGAGGAAAGACTTCCTATAGAAGATGGGGTTTTAGTTTGGATTCAAAGGAAGCCGGGGAGCTCAGCAGATAGAGCAGAGGAGAGCATCCTCCATGTGGGGGACAACCAGAGAGAATGCCCCCAGCTAAGACATGGAGGTCTTGTTTGTGGATGAGCCACAAGACCAAGGTCACTGCACTGAAGTATCCATATGGAAGAACACAATTCTAATATTGGAAAGGGGGGGGGCAGGTCATGAAGATCTTTGAACACCAAACAGAGCATCTTTCATTTGATCGTGGAGGCAATAAGGAGCCATTGGAGTTTATTGAGTGGGGGCTGACATACTTGATCCTATGCTTTAGGAAAATCCCTCTGATGGCTAAATGGAGGATAGATTAGAATAGGGGGAGACTAGAGGAAGGCAGACCTGCCAGACCAGGTATGAGGTGATGAGGGTGTGTGCCAGGGTGCAGGGAGAGGGAGGGGAGAGAAGGAAGCCTATTGGAGAGGTAAAGTCCACAGGCCTTGGCGCCATATTGGATCTGAGAGGAAGGGGGAGAAGACAGTGAGAGGTCCAGGATGACTCCCAGAGGGACTCAGAGGATTGTGGTACACTTGACGGCAATAGAGAAGGTGGGAGTGAGGAAGGACAATGAGTTCTGTTTTGGATATGTTGGGTTTATTGTGTCTACTGGACATTTAGTTCAAGATAGTATAGATTCCTTTCCATAAGCAGAGGTGACTCCAGGGATGCTGAGATAGATGTTTCCTGCCTTGGAGCCAACCTCGTTAGTTGGAAGAGGTCGGGAGCACCCCTAAAAGCTCCTCCAGCCCTTATCGGAAGGGAAGATGACCACCGAGAGGATGAACAATCCAATCTTCAGCACCGCTCACAAGAGGACATCCCGAGGGAGACAGTAGAGAGCCGAGGCTCAGGCAAACTGCAGTTCCACAAAACGCTTCCTGGTTTGCTCTTCCAAGGACCGACCTCTAGAAGGAATAAAATGCGTTCTGCCTCGGATTGAAATCTTTCTCAGCACATACTTGTGATTCTTCTGAGGTTTAAAAACTATATGTAGTTCCTTTTGCACAGAGGAAATAACTAGCTCTCCTATACCTGATCTAGGTTGGAGGAAGGGAAGAGAATAAGCATTTCTACGACACCTACTGTGTGCCAGACACCATGCTAAGTGCTTTACTAATATTTTGCTTGTTCTTAATGGAACACCAAATACCTTTTTCCTCCTCTTTTTGGGGAGCCTCTAGAGCTTGATAAGACCTGCCATACGATGGATCACCTTCACCTAGAGGCCATTAGGGGTTAAATTCCAGCCAGGGTGGGTCAGAAGTAGGACTTGGCCCCTTGGTCCTCCTGACTCTCTCTCTCTCTACCATGAAAGATCACATTAAAAAAACAAAATAAAAACAACTTAATTTGCGGACAGTATCAATTCTAAGACAGAAGAGAGACCAGGGCTTGGGAATCTGGGTTAAGTGACTTGCCCAGGGTCACGCAGCTAGGAAGGATCTGAAGCCAGATTTGAATCCGGGTTGGCACGCTACCTCGGTGCTACCTAGCTGCCCCTTAAAGGCTGCCTTTAAAACTCAGATTAATGGACTTCAATATAAATAACCATTAAACAAGTTTAATTGTTTGCATTCTTTGTTGGGCATGAAGACTCATGTTAGAAAACAGATTTTCCAAATGAAAGCGTCCAGAAACGGGGCAGCCCCTTCCAGAATCGTCGCCCCTTTTTCCTGTTGGCTGCTCTTTGGGAGCTCGGTCCTGGGGCTGCACCTGACACGGCAGCCAGGCGTCATCTCTGGGCTCTGCTCAGAAATCTGACGCACCGGCTCAAAGTTTATTTTTTTGTGAGATACACAATAGTCTGTGCACAAAAGATTTTCCCTCCTGGTGGAGCCCGACTTACTCACGCAGAGGCTGCTGGCAAGGCTGTATTTACGCCTTTTTTCCTGTTTGGGGGTTATCTCATGGAAAACTGATGGAACAAAGACTTTATTTTTATTAGGTTCAATCTTCGTCTTGGTAACTGTTTGCGTTCTGCCTGGGAAGCCTGAAAAGTCTTCTTTGGGAGCAAAAACAAAAACAAAACCAAAACCCGGCCTTCTGATTAGTGAAAACAACTGACAAACAGCTTCCTCTGACCCAGCTGGACGGCCCTGGATTCTGCTCATAGTGAATGGAGCAAAAGCAGGGCCCAGGCCCTCCCCGAGTCCCTCCCTCCAGAGCCCAAACCCAACAGCCTAAAAATAGATCTCTGTCTTTCCCGAGCTCTCGAAAACAGGAACAGCCAGCCCTGTTTGCTCAGCGGCACTGTGTACGGCCACGGGCACATCTTGGCCTTTGCACACTTGAGTGAATCTTAATCAGCTGCTGGCAAATGTTCTTAAATAACAAACCCAGAGGCCTAAAGGGCGTCAGGCCAAGCCCCAGGCTCTGCCCCTCAGATCTGTACCTGGCAGGTTTTGCACCCATGGCAAGGGCAACCAAACACCCCCAGTATGAGGGCAAGAGAAGTGGGCAATCGATGGACAAGCATCGAGGAAGCTCCTACTATGTGCTAGGCACAGGGCAAAGAAAGGCAGAACCAGTGCCTGCTCTCAAGGAATTTATGTTCTTAAGGGGAAGACAATAAATGTATGTAGAAGGATCTGGAAACTAATGCAAGGTACTTTGGTCAGGGCAGGGGGGCAAGAGGCCCCGGCATTGAGAGGAGAGGGGAACTGGAGCCTGTAAAGAACACTAAGGACAGTGGGGGAGTCCCCAGGGGCAATGGGGCAGTGGGGCCATGCAGAGAGCTCTAGGATTCAGAATCAGAGAATCACTAACAACCATCATGCCACCCCTCTGGACCTCAGTCTCCTCATCTGTAAAAGGAGGGGGGAGACCCTTCAGCTCTGAATCGATGGTCCTATAGGTGACTTTGGATGAGTCCATTGGCCTCCATCTCATCTGCAAAAGGAGGGAGAAGACTCTTTGGCCCTAAATCTATGATCCTATGGGTGACTTTGGATGAGTCCATCGGCCTCCATCTCCTCATTTACATAAGGAAAGAGGAGACTCTTCAGTTCTAAATCTATGATCCTATAGGTGACTTTAGATGAGTCCATTAGCCTCCATCTCCTCATCTGTAAAAAGAGTGGGGAGACCCTTCAGCCCTAAATCTATGAACCTATAGGTGACCTTGGACAAGTCCGTGTGCCTCAGTTTCCTCATCTATGAAATGGGGAGGTTGGGCTACATAGCCTTTGAAGTCCCTTCCAATTTCAGCTCTCTGAGTGGATCCTGGAGAAAAGCTCATCCTGGGGTACCGTGTGGCAGCTCTTTTTTTGCAGTAATATTTTTTGCTAATTGGGGACTCAGTGTTTGTTTTTTTTCCTCCTCTGATCAAGGGTCTCAAGAGCTGTAGGTGCCCTCGGAGGCAAAGGCCCGCCTGTCTATCCTAGCTACGTGCTCTCTTCCTACCCTGGATGCTTCAGCAGAGCAGGGCTGCCTTGTGGGTCCCAGGAAGATCCCATTGCCTCTTTGACCTCCAGAGCAGCCAGGCTACTTCTGCTGTAGTCCTGCCTGCCTGCTAGTGGGAGCATTGGGGAGGGCCAATGGGCGAAGCTCTTCCCCTTTTGTCATATTTTTCAGTTCCCCGTTGGACTTGTCCATCTGTCAAAGATTCCCTTGGATTTGTGGGACCCAAGAGGAGATGGATGGAGGCAAGAAGTGGGCTCAGGCTTCTCCACAGCCAGAGATTTGCTCCCACAGCTCAGCCTTTGGGCCAGACACCATCATTCTCCATGAAGTGATCAGGATTTATCACCTGCTACCACAGAAACGCCATTTGGCCAGCACCCACGATGCTATCTCACACCTGGTAGGTCTTTAATAGATGTTCGTTGGATCCAATTATTGGCTTTTGGGAATTCCTGATGAGGCTGGTTGTGCCAAGACCACTCAGTCCCTCAACTGATCAGGTCTGGTCTGTGATTATTGACACACCAGCCACAGAGGCAGATATGGGCATCCCTTCCGCATCGTAACTCTGTCTGTGGCGCTTTCGGTACATCGCTGCTCAGCAGACGAAATCAAATGGGCATTTGGGGGGAGTTTTGTGGCTGCTACGGATGACACGGGAAGGCCAGCAGACGACACAGACAACGTTTAGAAACTCGGAAACGCGTCAAATAAAAAATATTGTATCCTATTGACATATTTTCTCTCTTAATGCCATAAGTGCACCCAATTTCTGTTTTAAAGTTAAAATGAAGTTAAGCTTGGCAAAAAGATTGGGAAACCCAGCAGATGACCAAATAGCTCCCCCAAATGCCACAGCAAAGTACTCTGAACCCCCCGTGAAAGAAAAGGACAAATTGGACTTCTTCAGAATAAAGGGAGGGCCCAAAACCCTCATGTGTACTTTCCAGATTGGGGTGGAGGAGGCCACATCCCTAACCTCCACATGGAAGGAATGCCCACATAGGCAAACTTGTGGATCTCAGAAGCCATCCGATGACGATGACACTCACATCTAAACAGGAGAGTCCCTTGCAAAATTCCCAACCAGCGGTCAGCTAGCCTTTCCTTGAATACCTCCAGTTACGGGGAACTCACTATCTTCAGAAGCTTCCCTTTTGTGGCCAGTGATAGGTGGCTCTTAATGTCAGAAGGCTTTTCTCCTTCTATCAAGGCAAAATGTGCCTTTTTGTAGTTTAGTTCTACCTTCTGGGCCAGGTAAAACAAGTCGAATCCTTCTTCTCCATGACAGCCTTTCAAAACGTTGGACACAGCCCTCGTGTAGCCCCTTCCTCATCACTTCTCTTGGCCAAATGGGGCCAGTTCTTTCGGCTTACCCTTGTTCAACCGTGCCTGGAGAGTCCTAGCAATCCCAGGATGCCATCTCTGTGTGAGTAGAGAATGGTGAGAAAGAGAAAGTGGAAGGGAGAGAGAGGCGCCAAGATGGCGAGCAGGGAGCTCTGCCTCTCTATGGAGGGGAAAGCCAATGGGACGACTTGCTTCCTCCCCGATCCTCTGCCTCCCAAAGGAATATGTTGTTCACTCCCCGACCTGCCCAGGAATTCCCTTCCAAAACTCAGAAAAACAGAACCAACCCCAACTGGCAGCCTCAGCTGCCCTCTCTGTTTTGGTCACCAAGTGTTCTGGCTGTTCCCTTCTGAATATTCTAATTTATCCTTCCTGATGCATGAAACTGGGGGAGGGACGGAACGCTGGGCACTGGGCTCCTGGAGGAGGATGGTCTTGCGTGGGTACAGCTCTGGGCAGCCCGACAGGAGGACCCTCCGAGAACGTGCCTCCCCGGGGGACCAGCGGGCTGCAGATGAGCTCTCCTGGGCACAGAGCAGGCTGTGAATCCCCCCACACGACCTATGTGCATCCCGCCTTCAGGATCCCCAGAGCCAGGGATGACAGGGAGAACGGAACGAGGAGGGAGATCGGGCTTGGTGGGCTTTGTAGGCACACTACAACAACACAACTAGGCGGCTCAGTAGGTGGAGCATCGGGCTTTGGAGTTAGGAAGATCGGAGTTCAAATCCAGCCTCAGACACTTACCCAGGAGAGCCGTTTAACCCTTGTCTGCCTCCATTTATAAGATAGGTTGTAAGTGTCTGAGGCAGAATTTGAACTTGAGTCTTTCTGACTCCAAGTCCAGCCCCACTGGGCTATGCGGCTGCCTCAAGTAGGGACTCTAATTCCTCTCCCGCACCTGGAACTGTGGCCCCAACATGCAGCCCCTGGGAAGCTGTCTAGACTTCACGATGTTGTACGGCACAATCTCAGGACCTTTGACTCTCCCTTCCTCTGGGTACCACCCAGCATCCTTCTGAACAGTGACGGCCAGATCTGAGCATGCCATGAGGTTCAGAGAACCAAAGAAAGGAACATTCCCGAAGGTCTAAGCTGCGGTCCAAAGACCCCACACGGAACACAGCTGCCACTCCAAAGCCGTAGGGCTTGGAGAGAGTCCCTCGTCCCCCTCCAGGGCTCAGTTTCTTCTTCTGTAAAATGACAGGGATGAACGAGCTGTCTTCGTAGCTCCCTTTCAGTTCTTCGTGGACGAGGGCCATGATGGCACAGACCACCAAGGAGGAAGGGTCTGAGGCCTGCGTCCCAGGACTCCTCCGGACCCTCCACAGGGTCCCACAAAACCCGCAGCATGGCTTTCCAAGAGGAGGCCCTCCATCCTGAGCCGGGCTGCCAGCAGGGATGCCCACGGCCAAAGGACTTGGCACAGCCAAGCACGAAGAAGCTGGAGGACTCCTGGGCCAGGCTAGGCGGCATTTCAAGTCTCTTCCAAGAAGGCACGTATGTCATTCTATGGCTCTCCCACTTGGGAAAACTGGAGGGGACAAAGGACAGGCCAGGCGTGCGCTGGGAGGTGGGAAGTCAGGTCTGGATACAAGGCATTACTGGCAAGGGGAGCGTGGGACACGGGCAGCCCTAATAATAATAATTATTACATGATGATTCTATAATATAATTAATGTTATTCTAGATGACATCATTATGACCAGGTATAGCATTTATTCTATAATTAATGTTACATTATGGAATTATTCTAGAATTAGTTATAATAGACAACATAGTATATACTATATAATATAAACATACTTTCAGGTTTGCAAAGTACTTTACAAATATTCTCTCATTTTATCCTAACAATAGCCCTATTATTATTATCCCCATTTTCTGATGAGGAAACTGAGGCAGATGAAGATTAAGGGACTTGCTCAAGGTCACAGAACTAATAATTGTCTAAGATCAGATTCGAACTCGGGTCTTTCTGACGCCGGGTCCAGAGCTCTATCCACTAGGAGAAGGAGAAGGGAGGCAGGTCCTCTCCTGGCCTGGACTGGGTCATGGGAGACGGCCAGCTTCCTGGGCATGTTCAGCCGTGGCCTAGTTCCTAGAAACATGTTTTTATCTTTCTTTGCATCCCCAGCACCGACCACAGTCGCTGGCACACGGCAAAGGCTTCCTAAGTTGGGGGTTGGGACCCAAGCCTCAGGGACCGACTTTTTGTGAACGGGAGGAGGACAGGAGACTTCTAGGCCTTCTTCTAGAGCAAAGACTCTGGAACTTTGCTGGAACAGAATCATGGGATTCTGCCAGAGAATTAGAGGACTGGCAGAGACCTCAGTGGCTGTCTGGTGCCCCCCATAGAGGAGAGGTTTCCCCCCAAGAAGAGCCCCACACGGGACTGGCCATGCAGGGTATGGCGGGAAGTGGGCCCAGTTCTGGGGATCCAGAGGCTGAGATGCTGGCGCTCTGGAGCTTGGATGTTTAGCCTGCGGTGGATCCTGTGGATGGGGTCTGGCATCCTGTGGTGGGCCCGTGGGAGCATGGAGAGAGGACCCCCAGGTGCTGGAGGAGGGGCAGACTAGGCCAGGTGAAGATGGAGCCCGTCCAAGCTGCCATGCTGATCAGGAGCAGGTCCACACGGGGCCTGAAGTCGAGAGGTGGATCTTCGAAACCAAATGGAGATCGTCGAGTTTCCACTTTGAGAGTTTCTGTGACCATTGGGTGGGGAAACGTGGAAGAATGAATATGCATTCATGAAGTGCTTCCTGTGTGCCAAGCACTGTGCTGTGTGCTGGAGACGGAGGGTCCCCGCTCTTGAGGAGCTGATGTTCTAAGGGGGGATCTAACATCTACAAAGGATGGCGGCCCAGGAGGGATGCTCCAGTCCCAGACCTGGCCAGGGGACTACTGAACAGCATAGCCTTTCCAGGGATGAGGGTGCCGATTCAAGGAGGAAGCAGAGGAGTGAAATAGGAAGAACATGGCGCCAGAGCTACGCTTGGCTTGGCTTAGACATGGCGGCCTCTACCCAACCAAGAGCCTGGGGCGCCAGTGTGGAAGCTGGAGTGCCACACTGGGTGGGAGGGAACTCTAAGAGAAGGAGGCATGGAGGGAGGACTTTCCAGTCCAAATTGAAGGAGAGAGAATATCCTTCATAAGGAAGAGCAAAAAGACCACTGGCTGGACTGGACAAGGACGGGGAATGATGGGTAATAAACACACTGGCTTTCCCAGTTTTGTTGGTAAGACTGTGGACTTGTCACTTATCTCCTTTAGCATCCACTTCATGCATCCATGGGGGATGGGTATTTCTTGATTTATCTATTCTTGTGGAAAGTGCTTTTAGATGGCCAGCCCCATGCATTTCCTCATAGAATCGCAGCCTTGGAAGGGAACTCCCACGCCAGGACAGTAGCCTCTCCTCAACATCTAGGCAGCCTTCCCTTAAAGACCAGGAATAAGGAACTCCCTCCCTTCCTCCGGAAAACAATTCCACTTTTATTTTTATTTATTTATTTTTTAAACCTTTACCTTCCATCTTGGAGTCAATGCTGTGTATTGGCTCCAAGGCGGAAGAGTGGTAAGGGTAGGCAATGGGGATTAAGTGACTTGCCCAGGGTCACACAGCTGGGAAGTGTCTGAGGCCAGATTTGAACCCAGGACATCCTGTCTCTAGGCCTGACTCTCAATCCACTGAGCTACCCAGCTGCCCCCAGAATTCCACTTTTAAATGGAACCCATTGTTAATACATTTCACACAGTGTTCTAAGTTCGGAGGGATCTCAGTTACCAGCTACTCCAGCACATTCCAACCTATTCTGTAAAGATTAAAATTGATATCCAATAACTATTATAGTTTATAAAGTTTATTACTAATAACTAAAGTAAAAAAGGTAGCTAACTCAGCCTGGCGGCAAGAGAAGAGGCAACCCCAGCTCTTGGCCCAGTGGCGGGTGGGCAGAGTCTAGACAAACTTACTTATTTTACTGAAAATCTATCTTAAAAAATATTTGAGAATTCTATCTCTTCATGGTAAGCCAAAGTGTAGATTTTAAAATTAATATCCAATACTCTAAGTATTAAATTTATTCATTTATTTATTTGTTTGTTTGTTTGTTTATTTATTTATTTATTTGTTAAAACCCTCACCTTCCATCTTGGAGTCATTACTGTGTATGGGCTCCAAGGCAGAAGAGTGGTAAGGGTAGGCAATGGGGGTTAAGTGACTTGCCCAGGGTCACACAGCTGGGAAGTATCTGAAATCAAATTTGAACCGAGGACCTCCCGTCTCTAGGCTTGGCTCTCAATCCACTGAGCTACCCAGCTGCCCCCTAAGTATTATATTTAAAAATATTTATTCAAATAAACTTAAAGCAAAAGGGAAACTAAAAGCTAGAGACCAGAGGGAGCTCACCCAAGCCACTCACCGGGAAGAGAGCGAGAGAGTGGAGAAACCAAAACTATATTCAAACATGTACCAATTGCAAACGGAAATGAAAAGAAAAAGGAATTCTGGGGAACTTCGTTTAAAGCAGTGATTCCAGGGGGGCAGTGATGGCCACAGGTACATTTATCTTTCCTATTAATTGCTATTAAAATTAAAAAAAATTAATTTCCAGGAGGCTAAGTAATATTTTTTCTGGAAAGGGGACAGTAGGCCAAAAAAGTTTGGGAACCACTGATTTAAAGATACAAACTTTCTTTTTTTAAAAATCCTTAACTTCTGTGTATTGGCTCCTAGGTGGAAGAGTGGTAAAGGTGGGCAATGGGGGTCAAGTGACTTGCCCAGGGTCACACAGCTGGGAAGTGTCTGAGGCTGGATTTGAACCTAGGACCTCCTGTCTCTAGGCCTGACTCTCAATCCACTAAGCTACTGTAAGAGGGGAATTAAATTATCACAATCCCCCTTGTGATCATTTGGGAGACTGGTCTCCCCAATTTGATCATCTGACAACAAAAGTAAAGGAAAAGTCAAGAAAATTTAGGAAGATTGAGGGTATCCAAGACCAACGTGGTCATCTGAAACTGTAAGAGGGGAATTAAATTATCACACTACCCAGCTGCCCCTCAAACATTTTAATTAATACAATTCCAGTCTCCTTCACTACACCCCACAAGAAGTCTTCTAGATGCTGTTGGAAATCTCCAATGGAGAAGGCTGTCCCCATCATGGCAGCCCATACTCTGGGCCCGCTCGAAGGGGTAAGGAGTTTTCTTAACATCTAACTTCAATCTACCCCTTTACAAACTTTTCCTCATCAACTCTGATTCTGACTCCCCACCAAGAAGTCAACCAACACTTCTAAGTGCCTAGACTGGGCCAGGCCCCATGCTAAGTGCTAGGTGTTCTATGAGAGGCAAAACAAAAACAAAGCCCAGCACCCTTCGAATCCTTCTTCCATGTGTCAGCCTTTCCAGTATCCAAAGTCAGATAGAGTGTGTGTGTGTGTGTGTGTGTGTGTGTGTGTGTGTGTGTGTGTGTGTGTGAGGCTGCCTCTTTGGGTGTGAGAGCACTCTGACTGCTTTGGGTTTGGGCTTTAGCTTTTTACTAGAACCCTCTCCCACTGAGGAAGCAAAGACGGTGGCCTAAGCTAACTCAAACACACCTCAAGTTAACTCAAGCCCTTTGGAAGTCACGGTCAGTTCTGGCTGCTCAGCCAATGAAAAAGGGGTCTTTGCAGTTAACCATGTAGATGGAACCAGTTACATAATGTCTGTGGGGATGCAGCAGTCTCTCCAGAGCACTTCCTTTATTCATTATTATAATATTTATATATAGAATAATAGAAAATATTTATTAAAATATTATTTAAAATATATTTATATATAGAAATAATATATATATACATATATATTTAAATTCTTACCTCCCATCTTAGAAGCAGTCCCAAGGTAGAAGAGAAGTAAGGGCTAAGCAATTAAGGTTAAGTGACTTCCATCTTGGAGTCAATACTGTGTATTGGCTCCAAGGCAGAAGAGTGGTAAAGGTAGGCAATGGGGGTCAAGTGACTTGCCCAGGGAAGTGTCTGAGGCCAGATTTGAACCTAGGACCTCCTGTCTCTAGGCCTGGCTCTCAATCCACTGAGCCACCCAGCTTCGCCCCCCATAAATACATTTGTAAAATAATAGGTTGGAGGCACTGCAGATACCTCCAGGCTCTTGTTCAGGAGCCTTTGATGATATTTTCCATAAAGGGGCCCTTCCCAGACCCCCTCAGTTTGCTCAGCTCATGCAACCTCAACTTCTGAACATGGTTGGGAGATGGTTTCAGAGAGAATCCTAGAACTCTAATCATGTAGGTAGGGGTAGCTACCTAGCTGTGTGACCCTGGGCAAGCCAATTAACCTTAATTGCTTAATTAATATTTAAAAATAATTAAGGTAAGGATTTTAAAATGTATTTAAAAAATTTTTTTAAATTAAAAAAATTAAAAAATTTTAATTTTAAGTAAAAATTTTTAATGTGATAAAAATAGTTATTAGCAAGGATACATGGAGAGGCAAACCAAAAACTAATTGGAAATTAAATGATATGACTCTCCAAAATAAGTTAGTTAAAGAACAAATCATAGAAACAATTAATAGTTTCATTGAAGAGAATGACAACATGAGATTTCTTACCAAAACCTATGGGATGCAGCCAAAGCAGAACTAAGAGGGAAATTTATTTCCTTGAGTGCATATATTAAGAAATTAGGGAGGGCAGAGGTTAATGAATTGGGCATGCAACTTAAAAAACTAGAAACTGAACAAAATAAAAATCCCCAGATGAAAACTATGTTAGAAATACTAAAAATCAAAGGAGAAATTAATAAAATCAAAAGTAAAAGAACTATTGAATTAATAAATAAGACTAGAAGCTAGTACTTTGAAAAAAACAGATAAAATAGACAAAGTACTGTAAATCTAATTTAAAAAAGGACAGAAGAAAACCAAATTAACAGTATCAAAGACGAAAAGGGAGACCTCACCTCTAATAAAGAGGAAATTAAGACAATTGTTAAAAACTATTTTGCCCAATAATATGGTATAAATATAGCAATCTGGATGATATGGATGAATATTTACAAAAATATAAATTGCCTAGATTAACAGCAGAAGAAATAGAATACTTAAATAATCCCATCTCAGAGAAAGAAATTGAGAAAGCCATCAAAGAACTCCCTACGAAAAAATTGCCAGGGCCTGATGGATTCACAAGTGAATTCTATCAAACATTCAAAGAACAAATAATCCCAATACTATACAAATTATGTGACATAATAAGCAAAGAAGGAGTTCTACCAAATTCCTTTTATGACACTAATATGGTACTGATTCCAAAGCCAGGTAGACCAAAAACAGAGAAATAAAACTACAGACCAATCTCCCTAATGAATATAGATGCAAAAATCTTAAATAGAATACTAGTAAAAAGACCCCAGCAAGTGACCAACAGGGTTATCCATTATGATCAAGTGGGATTTATACCAGGAATGCAAGGATGATTCAACATTAGGAAAACCATCCACATAAACCATAACTGACCATATCAACAAGCTAACAAACAAAAATCATATGATTATCTCAATAGATGCTGAAAAAGCCTTTGACAAAATACAGCACCCATTCCTATTGAAAACACTAGAAAGTATAGGAATAGAAGGACCTTTCCTAAAAATAATAAACAGTATATATCTAAAACCATCCACAAGCATCATATGCAGGGGGGACAAATTAGAAGCTTTTCCCAATAAGATCAGAAGTGAAACAAGGATGCCCATTATCACCTCTACTATTTAACATTGTACTAGAAACACTAGCAGTAGCAATTAGAGAAGAAAAAGAAATTAAAGGTATTAAAATAGACAATGAGGAAACTAAGCTATCACTCTTTGCAGATGATATGATGGTCTACTTAAAAAATCCTAGAGAATCAACTAAAAGGCTAGTAGAAATAATCAACAGCTTTAGCAAAGTTGCAGGATACAAAATAAATGTACATAAATCATCAGTATTTCTATATATTTCCAACATATCTCAGCAGCAAGAATTAGAAAGAGAAATACCCTTTAAAATCATCTTCAACAATATAAAATACATAGGAATCTATCTATCAAAACAAGCACAGTAATTATATAAACACAACTACAAAACACTTTCCAAACAATTAAAACTAGACCTAAACAATTGGAAAAACATTGACTGCTCATGGGTAGGATGAGCTAATATAATAAAAATGACTATTCTGCCCAAATTAATTTACTTATTTACTGCCATACCTATCAAACTACCAAGAAACTTTTTTTACTGAATTAGAAAAAACTATTACAAAGTTCATTTGGAAGAATAAAAGATCAAGAATATCAAGGGAAATAATGAAAAAAAAGTGAAGGAAGGTGACCTAGCAGTACCAGATATCAAGCTGTACTATAAAGCAGCAGTCATCAAAACAATATGGTACTGAGATCATAGATAAAAAGACTTGTACAAAAATATTTATAGCTGGGGCAGCTGGGTAGCTCAGTGGATTAAGAGTCAGGCCTAGAGGCAGGAGGTCTTAGGTTCAAATCCGGCCTCAGACACTTCCCAGCTATGTGACCCTGGGCAAGTCACTTGACCCCCATTGCCCACCCTTACCACTCTTCCACCTATGAGACAATACACCGAAGTACAAGGGTAAAAATATATATATATATTTATAGCTGCCCTTTTTGTGGTGGCAAAAAACCGGAAAACAAGGGGATGCCCTTCAATTGGGGAATGGCTGAACAAATTGTGGTATATGCTGGTGATGGAATACTATTGCTCTCAAAGGAATAATAAACTGGAGGAATTCCATGTGAACTGGAAAGACCTTCAAGAATTGATGAAGAGTGAAAGGAGCAGAGCCAGAAGAACATTGTACACAGAGATGGATACACTGTGGCAAAATCAAATGTAATGGACTTTTGAACTAGCAGCAACACAATGACCCAGGACAATTCTGAGGGATTTATGGTAAAGATGCTACCCACATTCAGAGGAAGAACTGCAGGAGAGGAAACATATAAGAAAAACAACTGCTTGAACACATGGGTTGATGCAGATATGATTGGGGATGTAGACTCGAAAGGACCACACCAATGCAACTATCAATAGTATGGAAACAGGTCTTGATTGATGAAACATGTTAAAACCAGTGGAAATGTGTGTCAGCTATTGGGGGGGGGTGTTTGGGGGGGGTGAAGGGGAAGGTAAGAACATGAATCATGTAACCATGGAAAATTTTTCTAAAAAATAAAATTTAAAATGAAAAAAAAATGTATTTATGGAGCACCTACTGTATGCAGAGCACCTTGATAGGTGCTGGTGGGTGCTGGCATCTGGAGTTTCTGGCTGGGTGAGTAAGTCTTGCTGGAGGTGTTTCTGCAGTCAGGAACAAAGTGCTGACGGATCTGGCAGAAAGCACTGGATGTCCTGCCATGCAGACCTTGAGCTCGTCACTCCTAGCCTCAGCCCCAGCAGATTCCAAGCTCGCTCCAGGCATGCCAGGATTTCTGAAGCCTGAGCTTCAAATTCCATTTGATAATGTCTACTATGTGTGTGGTGCCAAGTTAGACCCCAAGTATATGAAAACCCAAATCAACAACCCACTGGCACAAGGAGACAACGCAACTCCTGCCTCAGGGAGCTCACAGTCTAGAGGGAGGAAGAGGGGGACAACAACAGGCACGTGGATCATTAAACTTCAACATTTCCCCTCTCAATGGAGCTCAGGTCCTGTATCAGCCAATGCCTCCTGCTTAGTAGGAACTGGCTATCTGTGAGCATCTCAAACCCAATGGGTCCAAAACAAAACTCATCTATCTTCCCCTTCCCCTAAGCAGCCCCCTTCCTTCCATCCTCCTTTGTTTTTTTAAACCCTTACCTTCTGTCTTAGAATCAATACTGTGGGGGCAGCTGGGTAGCTCAGTGGATGGAGAGTCAGACCTAGAGACAGGAGGTCCTAGGTTCAAACCCAGCCTCAGACACTTCCCAGCTGTGTGACCCTGGGCAAGTCACTTGACCCCCATTGCCCACCCTTACCACTCTTCCACCTAGGAGCCAATACACAGAAGTTAAGGAGTCAAGAGGGCCCCTCCCTGCCAGTCAAACTGATGGCTGGAGGAAGTCTCGGGCAGGTACTTCTTGCCAAGATGGATGCCCCAAGTTCTCTCAAGAAATAAAAGAAAATGATTCCTTCCCTCTTTAGCCCTTGCCTCAGTCTTAGATACAATGATTCACCAGAGGCTTTGAGTAGGTAACAAGGAGATTTATTAATCTCAGGTTGATCAGAGGGAAAGAGGTTCAGGGTTTTCTAACTGCTGCTAGGGAAAGGGGTGATGGTGGGGGATGGGTCACAAAGAGGGTTAGACTGAGAGAGCCTGCTCTCCCAGTCAGGAGATTTGACTGCCTTTTAAGTAAAGTCCTTATTAAATCACTAAAACTAGGGGTAACTTATTTGAGGATACTCTACTTGTCTATAGAAACTAAAACCCACAATGTTCAATCACCAAGCCCTCCCTTCCACCCAGGGCCCAAAGGAAATTCAGGGGAAGGGAAGGGAATGTAGATGGAGAGATCAGGGAGAGGTCCAGGGAAATGAGGTAGTTTAAATTTCCCCAAGACAAATAAGTACAGGCCAAGACCGAAGCAATTAGACCAAAGCCAAGCTGAAAGGCCACAGCTACCAGGCTAAGCAAAAGCAAAAGCCTCCAGCCACAGTGAAAACCAGAAAAAAAGCCTCATCAGTTGGAACTTCACCTCTATTTATAGTTTTAAGTTATAACTGACTTTCTGAAGATTCTAAGACTTCTAACTCACTTTTTGTGACCATTAGAAATTACAGAAGCAAAAAGTTTCTGTTAGTCACTTTGCATTACACTTTCTAACTGATGCCCCAACTCTGCTCTCTCCCCTTCCTCAGTCCATCCTGCTACCAGTGGCCAAAGTGACATCCCAAAGCTGACTACATTCCTCTGCCCAATGAGCTCCAGGGACTCCCTGCCATGTCCAAGATCAGATTTAAACTTCACTGCTCGGCATTTAAAGCTCGTGGCCTGGCCCCTCCCCACCTGGCCAGTCCTCTTCTACATGAAGTGTCTTCGGACAGCAGACTGTCCAGCAAACCTGGCTCAATTGCCATCCCCCAGTCTCCCATCCCCTTGCCTTTGTCCTGGCTCTTCTGAATACTTGGATTACCACATCCCTTCATCAACAGCTCCTTAGTTCCTCCAGCTTCCTTTAGGAATGGGCTTAAATCACCCTTTGGAACTCTACCCAAAGGGCTGTAAAACTGTTTTTCATTCAGTAATCCTACTAGTTGGTCTGTGTCTCAAAGAGATAAAAAAGGGGCAAGGGAGAAGGACCTACTCGTATACAAATACTGATAGCTGCTCTTTTTGTGGTGGCAAAGAATTGGAAGCTACAGGGATGGCCCTCCATTGGGGAATGGCTGAACAAAATGTGGTACATGCTGGTGATGGAATACTCTCATGCTCATGAGGAATGATGAACAGGGGATTTCAGAAAGGGCCAGAAAGACATACGTGAACTGATGCAGAGTGAAACAGGCAGAACCAGGAAAACATTGTACACAGTAACAGCAAGATCGTGGGATGATCAGCTTGGATAGACTTGGCTACTCTCAGCAATAAATGATCCAGGACAATTCCGAGGGACTTAGGACAAAGAATGCTCTCTACCAGCCCCAGAGAAAGGTCTGCTGGATTCTGAATGCAGATCCAAGCGTGCAATTTTTCGTTTTATTTTATTTGTGCTTTTATTGGGGAATTTTGGTTTCCTATGAGCATTCTCTTACAACACGAACACTATAGAAGTATTTTTTTAAAGGTCCTACATGTATAACCCAGAACAAATTACTTACCCACCATCTCAGGGAGGGCAAAAGTGGGGGGGGGGGGACAATTTGGATCTTACAAGAAAGATATTACAGATAATTGGGAAAATAAAAGAGTAAAAAAAAAATAAAAAGAATGATCTCAAGTCAAGTCTTCTGCCAGGGGCTTTTCTGACCCACCCTGGGCTGCTCTATGCAGACCTCCTTCTCTGATTGCCTTCCACATCTCATAGAGACCTAGTTGTTTACATGTTGTCTCCCCCCTGAAGCTCCTTGAGGGCAGGGTCTCTTCTTTTGCTGTTCTTTGTTTTTCTAGGGCTCAGAACTGTGCCTGATTCACTTCATAGATACTCGTTGAGTTGGCTTGATGAACAAAATAATTCGAGGGAAAGGCATCATAACTCATGATTGGATAAATTAGGAAAGGTCATCTGAAGGAGGCAGCCCTGGAGCCGAGCCCCGTCAGGAACTAGACATTCCAATGGGTAAAGGGGAGGAAGGAGAGCATTCCAGGCATGGGGGACAGCTGATGCAAAGGCATCGAGATGAGAGATCAAGTGTCATTTATGAGAAACATCCAGTAGGCCAACTTGGCTGGAACAAGGAATGCCTGCCGGGGAGTAATGTGCAATCACTCTGAAAAGAGAGGAGTGTCCCACCGAGGCAAAATTCTGCCCTCCAGATTATCTCCCTCTCTGGTCAGCCACAGACCTTTACATTCCTGCTTGATTTCTTTCTCAAGACGGTGAAGGCCACTTTTAGGTGGTTAATGTCTTCTGGACTGAAAAATCATTTACTAAGCCCGGTGGAAGCAAATGGAGAGCTTCCATTTTAGAAAAACTATTTGGAGTAAAATCCTTTCTAGGCTTGCTGGTTGCGTTAGGTCACAGTCAAAAGGCTTCTTAGGAAAATGGAGTAATGGAACCAGGTGCAAAAACTTCACCTCCAGGGACCTTTATTCTGGTTAAAAACCATAACTGGGCTGATGACTCCTCCGTGAGCTTCTTCTGAAGGCCCAGACCCAGGAGAGCCTGAGGGGGTGGGGGAAGAGGAGGGAGGGATGCCCACCAAGAAAAGAGGCCCCTGGGCTGACTGCAGAAGGAACTGACTATTGCCTAGTACGGACTTGGACTGTTAACCTCAAACTGTATATTATGTCTTTGTAGCTTTTTCTTGTTCAGGAGTCTGAAAAATGTTACAGCAGATTGTGAAGAGGCATGACTGAGGGCATGAAGGAACTATGCCAGGGCCAGTTTGTTTGTCTCTTTCTCCCCCTCCTCTGTCTCTCTGTCTCTCTCCCTCCCTCTCGTCCTCTGTCTCTATCTTTGTCTCTCTGTCTCTGTCTCTTTCTCCTTTTTTCCCTCTCTCTCTCTGTGTCTCTCTTTCTTTCTCTTTCTCTCCCTCCCTCTCTCTCTCTGTGTCTCTATCTCTATCTGTCTGTCTGCCTCTCTTTCTCTCCTTCCCTCCCTCTCTGTCTGTCTCTCTGTCTTTCTGTCTCTGTCTCTCTCCCTCCCTATCTCCATCTCTCTGTGTCTGTCTGTCTCTGTCTCTCTGTCTGTCTCTTTATCTTTCTCTTTCTCTTTCTGTCTCTGTCTCTCCCCCACCCCTCTCAGCTGTCTGTCTTTCTCTCCCTCTTTCTCTCTGTCTGTCTCTGTCTTTCTCTCTCTTTCCCTCTCTGTCTCTCTCTGTCTCTGTCTCTGTCTCTCTGTCTCTCTCTCCCTCTCTCTCCCTTTCCCTCCCTCTCTGTCTGTCTGTCTGTCTGTCTGTCTGTCTGTCTCTCTCCCTTTCCCTCCCTCTCTGTCTGTCTGTCTGTCTGTCTGTCTGTCTGTCTGTCTCTCTCCCTTTCTCTCCCTCTTTCTCTCTGTCTGTCTGTCTGTCTGTCTGTCTGTCTCTCTCTCTCTCTCTCTCTCTCTCTCTCTCCCTCTCTCTCCCCTTCCCTCCCTCTCTCTCTGTCTCTGTCTGTCTGTCTGTCTGTCTTCATCCCCCCCATCTCCCGGACTCGTCTCCAGTACATTTGGGCCTCCAGCCCTGGCTACGGTGTTACTATTTTAGTGCTGGAGATACAAAAAAGAAAAAGAATGGAAGCCAAGTCACTGCTTGTCCCGCAGGCCTTTCTGGTCCTCGGAGGGGAGAGCAGCCCCAAGGGCAGTGCCAGGAAGGGGTCTTGGGGCCTGAGAGGTGCCAGGCCGGTGCTCGGGGCCGTGGAGGAGCTGGTCCGCTGCCGAGGGAAGGGAAGAGAGGCCATTAGCCAGGAACAGCTGCATGTAGATGAGCAGGTCCCCGGCAGGCCACTTCAGGGCAGGTTCCCGGGCCAGAGGACCAGAGCAGGGCCAGAGAGCCTGGCCGGGCAGCAGGGCAGCAGCAGAGGGGCGCTGCGGGCCTTGGGGGATGGGAAAGGCAGAGGGCGAGATAAACAAATGGCTCGTTTCACAATCTGACCCTGGGCTGGTCCTAAGACAGGCCAGCCTTGGGCAGCTGTCAGGGTCTGGCTTGGAGGGCCGAATGCCCTGTGGGGCAGTGAAGTACAGTGGTTGGAGCCTGACTAGAGCCACCAGACAGAGGACTCAAATGGATTCAATCTAATAAATGGTTATCGTGTACCTACTAGGTGCATGCTGCGGGCACTACTATGCCCCCAGAACGCCACCTTCTCCGGCTCCGTCCCCCTGACGCAGGGGCATCCCCTCCCCTTTCCCTCCCTTCCTCGTGGGCATGAAGGGACTCTACAGATGGACTTTGGACCTTCCTCGGGGTCCCGGAACCCCTTCTCATAAACTGCCAGATAAGCTACGGAAGATTACAAAGAAACCCGTGATGGAAACCCAGTTATTAAAAGCCTTTTTAGAATACGTCCAGGCAGATCTGGCTCAGACGTGTCCTTGCTGCGTGACCCTGGACAAGTCATTTCACCCCCAATGCCCAGCCCTCACCTCTCTTCTGCCTTGGAACCAACACATACTGCAGATCCTAAGATGGACGAGAAGAGGGAAGAGAGGAAGGACTCGGCACCAGGAGCAATTGTAGGGACGAGTGGTGGGAACTCCGTTTAGGAGACCAGAAAAACAGAACCCAGCAGCCAAGAGGACCCAAGATGGTGGTGGAGGCCAGCGGAAAAGGACCAGGCTTCCTGCCCGCTTCACTCTCCCAGGCCTCAGGACCTCTCAGCCCTGCAGACCTGGCCCCCACCCTTGTTCAGCCACATCTGGCTCTTCAGGACCCCAGAACATGTGGTCCAGGGGTCTGCTCAGCAAAGGTATTGGAGCCCATCGCCATTTCCTTTTTCAGTGGATTATGACAAATAAGTAAAATGACTTGCCCAGGGTCACACAACTAATAAGTGTCTAAGATTCCTGATTCCAGGCCTTCTGCTCCATCCCTGAGCCATCAGACTGCTTCAAGCCCTCCCCTTACTCCTTAGTTTTGATATTTTAGAAGAGAAAGACCTTACCTGGTTTAAAGATAAGATACCAGACCTGGGTCTGCCCTTAACTGCCTCATGTGGTCTTGGGCAAGTCACTGAAACTCTCCAGAAAGAGAAGGAGAAAGATGACAGATAGAAAGACAGGGAGAGAGACAGACAGAGAGACAGAGACAGAGAGAAAGACAGAGAGGAGAGAAAGACAGGGAGAGAGACAGAGAGAAAGAGACAGAGAAAAAGAGAGGAGAGACAGATAGAGAGACAGGGAGAGAGACAGAGACACAGAGACAGAGAGAGAGAAAGACAAGTAGAGAGACAGACAGAGAGACAGAGACAGAGAGAAAGACAGAGAGGAGAGAAAGACAGGGAGAGAGAAAGAGAGAAAGAGACAGAGAAAAAGAGAGGAGAGACAGATAGAGAGCTGACAGAAAGACAGGGAGAGCGTTAGAGAGACAGAGACAGAGAGAAAGAGAGGAGGGTGAGTCAGAGAGATGACAGAAAGACAGGGAGAGAGACAGAGACAGAGACAGAGAGAGGGAGAGAGGGAGGGAGAGAGAGAGTCATAGATGGGCAGACAGAGTCATAAACAGAGACAGACACAGAGACAGACACACAGAGAGAGAAATAATTCATTTAGTGCTTCCTGTGTGCCAGGAAGAGTTCAGTTTCTTCCTCTGTAAAGGGAGGGCATGGAGAGCTGCCTTTCAGGGCTAGGATGCTTTGATCCTAAATCACATGCCCTCTCTAGGCCTCAGTTTCCTCTCCTGTAAAGGGGGCACAGCAGCTCCTATGGCCTCTGGGGTTCCTTCCAGCCCTCAATCCATGAGCCCAGGCTCCCAGACTTTGGGGAAATGGGAAGGTCCACACATTGGTCGGATTCAGCAGATCACAGGCAGTAACTAGAGCTTGCCTGTGGCCGTGGTTGGTGCCACGGCAGGAGAATGATGCCCACCCAGTATTCCCCCAGAGAACCGAAACGGCCACCTCCCTAGGACCCCAGAGCCGGCTTTCCCCGGGCACAGGGTGGTCACCTTGCACTGGGGTTCAGTTGTCCCAGCCGAAGGGCTCCCCTTGCCCAGAACATGCCTCTCCTCTCCATCTTCCAAACTGTCTGAGTCCTTCCCATAAAAACCCAGATTTAGACCTGGAAGAGCCCTCAGGGGTCATCTCATCCAACCCTCCCATTTTACAGATTAGGAAACGGAGGCCCAGACAGCAGACTGGCTTAGAGGGTTCTCAGAGCTGCCCAGCCTGAAGCCAAGGCCTCTCCATGAGAGATCCTAACTAGGAGGTGGAGAATTTCCCGAGACGCACAGAGGAACAAGGCTGGGGCCACTTAATGGAGGCTCATTGACAAGTACCAGTTCTCTGAAGGCAGCATGATGGGAAATGGGGTTGATCTCAGGGCAGGGACCCCCTGGTGCCCCCCAAAGGACGCCAGGCAAGTGGGACCCTATTTTATCTCCTCAAAGGCTGCTCCTGGCCCAACCATTTCTGCTCTCTGTAAGAGGAGGCTGGCCTCCAGGAACTACATTAGACAGAGCAGACGTCCCCTCTAGCCCGCCTTGGGGAAAAGGTTTCTAGTCTTGGAGCCAAATCCATGGGTTCAAATTCTGCCTTGGACTTGGCTGAGCTGTGTGCCCAGGAACAGATCCTCCAGGGGCCTCTTGGGCGCTGATCTGATCCCCCTCCTTCCCCTCTTCCTTCTCCAATACTCTGGGGCTCCCCCATCGCGTCTGAGGGGGCATCCCTTAACCACGTCCATCCGAAATACGCCAGAAAACCTGGCCCAGCTTTGACTGTCTCCTTCTGTTCTTGCATCATCTCTTCGACAGCAAAGAATTCTGGACCAACAAACGGTCGGAGGGTGTTTCGGCATCTGAGGAGGAGAATGTGTTTGCTCCAGCCGGGCCTTGGAGGAGAACATGGGCAAGATAAAAGCAGCCCGTCTCGGGCCTGCTCCTTCCCCGAGTCTCCTCTGGGAGCCCACATTCTGTGCTTTGAATAACTTGGAACTCCTGCCCGAGCCCCAGAAGGGAAGCCCAAAAGCCAACGCCAGGGCCGAGCTGCTGCCGATTCCAAGTGGGCCTCCCTCCCTCCTTCCCTCCCTCCCTCCCTCCCATGGTTCTGGGCTTATGAAAAGCAGGCCCTGCCTCTGGGCCAGGCCAGGCGCTCAGCCACAGAGCTGGAAAATTGTTTTCAGTCTGGAAGAGTTCTTAAAAAACAGAACCCACCCGAGCCGACAGCCTGTAGACTTCTGGGGCTTTCAGTCAAGGAGCGGCCCGGCCCTTTGTGCCATCCTTTCTTGGCTGCTCTCCTGAACCTTCCGTGGTCGGAAAATGAAGGGGGCTCCATGGACGTAGCCCCGGGGGGCTCACCACCTGCCTCTGGGGGGTCTGGGAGTCCAGAGCCTGGGCCAGAAGTGTGTCTGCAGAAGGAATGGAAGGGGGTCCGGGACACACGCTTTCTTCTGCCACCAACGCTAGTCTGAGGGCTGGAAGGATCCAGAATTTCAGGCTGATGAACTATTTCTGGAGTGACATCTAGAATGATATCTGGGTGGTTTGGTGGTTTTTCAGTCACGCCTGACTCCTCGGGATCCCATTTGGGGTTTTCGTGGCAGAAATACTGGGGTGTGTTTCCATTTCCATTTCCTTTTCCAGTTCATTTTATAGACGGGGAAACTGAGGCGAACAGGGTGAAATGACTTGCCCAGGGCTACACAGTTAGTAAGTATCTGAGGCCATATTTGAACTCGGGTCTTCCTGATTGCAGACTCAGGCATTCTAGCCACTGAACCACCTTGGAGTGAATCATCTAATAGAACTGATTACAACAGGTAAGTGAGCATTGGTTCATTAAAGTGCAAGGCATAGAGTGCTGCACTTGGAGACAGGACGACCTAGCGGTATGACCCTGGGCAAGTCACTTGACCAGTTTGTTTCCTTTTACTAGTCTATAAAATGGGGCTAATAAGAGTGCCTCTCTTTTGGGTGGTGCTGAAGGTGGAACGAGATAACCTTTGTAGAGCAGAATGAGGTGAATAAATGCCAGCATTCGTTGGCAGGTTTTGTTTCCAGAGAGTGGGGGAAACCCGAGACTGAACGAACAGTCACTACTTAAAAAACACCCAACAACAACAACAGGAAAACCCCACATCCCTTTAGAATTGAAATCTGAGGAAACCTGGGCAGGCCTTGATTTCCCCCACCACTGCCAAAGAGAACGTTGGACTAGAGGAGCTCTGAGGTCCCTCCCAGCTCTGAAGTGGTGAAGGCAGGGCTGCTGGATAGCCAGCACACTGGTCCGGGAGTCAGGAGGGGCCTGGGTTCAAATTCCATCTCTGGTTGGGTGACCCTGGGCAGGCCAATGAATGTTCATCAGCTTTGGTTTCCTCATTAAATGAGGATAATAACTGACCTTGGAGGGTTTGAACACAATAATTTAAAAGCCAGCAAACAAGCCTACTATGTGGGGGCACTGAGGACACACACTCTTCCTCACAAAGAGCTTCCTCCATCCTAATGGAAGAGGATTTCTTTTTTTTTTTTTTAACTTAAAAAAAAGTTCATTTATTTAATTAATTGATTTACAATATTTTTCCATGGTTACATGATTCATGTTTCCCTCCCCTCCTCCCACCCCCCTCCTGTAGCCCACGAGTAATTCCACGTGGTTTTACGTGTCAATGATCAAGATCTATTTCCATATTATTGATATTTGCACTAGGGTGATCGCTTAGAGTCTGCATCTCCAATCATATCCCCGTCGACCCATGTGATCAAGCAGGTGTTTTTCTTCTGGGTTTCTGCTCCCACGGTTCTTCCTCTGGATGTGGATAATGTTCTTTCTCCTAAGCCCCTCAGAATTTTCCTGGGTCATTGCACTGCTGCTAGTAGAGAAGTCCATTACGTTCCATTGTGCCACAGCGTATCCGTCTCCGTGTATAATTGGAACAGGATTTCTATAAAGCACTTTGGAAATCCTAAAAGTACAACAGAAATGCCAGTAATTATTATAGCAAATGGAAGGAAACAAACGTGTATGAAGGATCTAATATGTGCCACACAGTATAACATGCTCTACAAATATTATCTCATTTAATCCTCATAATCACACCTGGGTAGTAGATACTTTTATTATCCTTATTTTACAGAGGAGGAAACTGAGGCACAGATTGGCTAAAGAACTTGCCCAGGGTCATACAATGACTCCCTCTACCAGTGACTTTGGCTTAAGAGATGTTCTGAGAGTTACCTGAAGCCCACAGCTCATACAAGCCAGAGGCAGAATTCGAACCCAAGGATTTGGCTCCAAGACCAGCTGTTAAGTGTCCGAGATCAGATTTGAACTCATCTTCCCAACTTTGAGCTAATCTCCTTTGTTTTTTTTTTTGTTTGTTTGTTTTTGTTTTTGTTTTTAATTTTAAACCCTTAACTTCTGTGTATTGACTTATAGGTGGAAGAGTGATCAGGGTAGGCAATGGGGGTCAAGTGACTTGCCCAGGGTCACACAGCTGGGAAGTGTCTGAGGCCGGATTTGAACCCAGGACCTCCAGTCTCTAGGCCTGGCTCTCAATCCACTGAGCTACCCAGCTGCCCCTCCTTTGTTTTTTAGAGCAGAGATGCCGCTGGATAATTGTTTTGGTTCCTGATTCATTTGTGGGTCTGTTGAAGGACTTTGCACCAATTGTAGAACTAGCCTAGCTTTATTTGCAGAAACTCATCACCAGGCTGACCACAGAGAGATGTACTGTTGGGTTCTAGCTCCCAAAATTCTTGTTCTCAAAGACCAAGACTTAGGGAGGTTGGCCAATGGAGTACAGCTCATCTCCCTCCCTCTCCGCACCCCACCCCACCCAAATCTGGCTCTAGAATCTCAAAACCTTGTATTTGTGGACAGGGAAGAAGAGAAAGTGCGCCACTGACCGGTCCATTGTGTTTTGGGGGCAAGTGAACAAAGGAAGCAGCTCCCTTTGGGTCTGTGGCTGCAGGATTAGCCACTAAGGAGCCTCGAATCTGACTTCTTCAAAGCTCCTCCTGAATCAGTTCTCCTCAAGAGCCATCTGAGTGACTTGGGAGGCTTGCTTGGAAATCTGACGTCCTTGGACGTCATCATGACGTCATGAAAGAGTTGTGCGCTCTCCAAGGTATAGCTTCCAGCATTCCTCCCTGTTCGCCATTTTAAGCATCTACCCCGCTGCCAGGAAGAAGGGATTTATTGAATTCTGGGAACTTCCAGGAAGCTCCTGGAGCATCACAGATTCACAGAATTTAGAGATGCGGTTCATCAATCGACAAACATGTAAGTATCTGCTATGTGCCAGGCACGGCACTAGACACCAGGAAGAAAAGAAAATGGAGCCTGCCCTCAGGGATCTTCTATTCTACTACAAAGACCGTATGTAAATAAGTAGGCGCATATAAAATACACACCTGAGGAAGTGGAATCTACCTTTACTTTTTTTTTAACTCTTGCCTTTTGTCTTAGAATCAATACTGTGTACTGGTTCCAAGGCAGAAGAAAGGTAAGGGCTAGCAGTGGAGGTTAAGTGACTTCCTCAAGGTCATACAGCTGGGAAGTGTCTGAGGTTGAATTCAAAACCAGGACTTCCTGTCTCTAGGCCTGGCTCTCCATCCACCGAGCCACTTAGCTGCCTTCACAAAAGTCACCTTTAAAAGAAAGGCTAGCAGCCGGGAAGACTGGGGCAGTCCCGTTGTAGAAAGAAGGTGGGATTCGAGCTGAGCTGTGAGGGGAACCCCACAAACTTAAGAGGCAGAGAGGTGGAGAGAGTAGAACTTGAATGACAGAAAGTCTGAGGCTGAGACCTCAGCAGGTGTCTAGTCTAAGCATATACAAAAGAAAGCTCCGCTCTAATATTCCCTGACAAGGAACCAAGAGTTCCTGATTGCTCTGGAGGATTCTAATCATCTGTACGCTTACTGGAGGGGCAGATCATTAAATTCTCCTGGTGAACATTTACCCTTCCGAAACTGGCAAACACTGCAAATCAGGGCTTGATTTGTTTTGTTGACTGGCCAGCCCTAAACCTGAGAGAGTGATGGAGAAAGTGGGAACAATGCAAAGCAGCTTAAAAGCTCACTTTGCATACGTCTTTCCCCCACCCCCACCCGGCAGCCAATTGTTAAATATTTACCGGCCTGAGCCTCGGTCTAATTGTGAGGAAGTTTTTCCTGCCTTCAAGCCTAATTGCTTTCTTTGTAGCATCTACCCATTGTTCTGGCTCTGCGCTCTGGAGAAAGAGCCTTTGCTTCCCCAAAGAGCATGACCTTGGATTTCCTTCCTTGGGTGGCAGGCTCCTTGAGGAGGGTGTAGAACAGCAGAATGTGGTGGAAGGAGGAGCTGCAGAGTCAAAGGACCCGTCCTGAATTGCTAACCTGGGGACCCTGGCTGGGGAGCTTATATTGTCTCTGTGGGTCTCCGCTCCTGCATCTGCAAAAGAAAAGGGTCCAACTAGTAGAGAAAGAGGAATGTCTCACCCTCCGCCCCAGATAGTACAATTAAGGAGCCCGCTCTGACTTGGCTACCTTTATCCAAGGTATGTGTCTTAGGAAGAGTCTGAAGATCACTGAGCAAGATGAGAAGGTCCTTTCTCTAGCTGAACTGCCAAGCATTCCATCTCTACTGGCCAGGTTGTTGGAATGCCTCTAAGAAATAATGATAGCAAATTATTTTTATACATAAAGACTCTTTGTCACAAAGCCCTTCCCACTCCTTATCCTCTTTGATTGAGAAGCAGCGCGCTTCCCTGGAACCCGATGGCTCTGGAGTCACAGAACTTGGGTTTGAATTCTCACTCCTATACAATGATTCGAAAGCTGTGTGACTTTGGACTGTTCTCTCTGTTTCTTGGAAGTTAGATTTCTTCATCTATAAAAGGGGACAAGACTAGACTAGATCATCTTAAAGAGATCTCTTAATCCATGATATAGATATAGATATAGAAACAGAAATAGATAGAGATATAGAAATAGATATAGATACAGATATAGAAATAGATATCGATATAGAAATAGAAATAGATATAGATATAGAAATAGATATAGATACAGATATAGAAATAGATATAGAAATAGAAATAGATATAGATATAGAAATAGATACAGATATAGAAATAGAAATAGATAGAGATAGAGATAGATATAGAGATAGAGATAGATAGATATAGATATAGATATAGATATAGATATAGATATAGATATAGATATAGATATAGATATAGGACAGAGGGTACAAGGATGTTCAGGGAGGAGGAGTGCTTTGGTACTCTTCTCTGGAGAACTCGCCCAGAGGTCAGAAGATGCGACACAAAGACACTTTCCAGGTCTCCCTGAAGAACTTCCATATCAATGGTCAGACATGGGAGACGCTGGCATAGGATGGTCCAACATGGCGTGCCCACCTCAAAGAAGGCGCTGAATACTATGAACCAAGCAGAATTGCAGTAACTCCAAAGAAATGTGATGGAGTCACCTCCATCCTCAACGTTCAGAGGGACTATTTGGGCTGGTCTGTGCTAGAGCCTTCCCAGCTTGCCTTGGTCCCTTCAGCCATGGTCGGACACACTGCCTATTGACCCTGACACAAGGATGCCATTTTGCTTCCCTTCAAGCACGAAGGATAACAATTACGACTGCTAGGTCTCCTCGATGGAGTTACCAAATCAATCAGGCGAGGCAACGCCATTTATTCAGTCAGGGTACGGCAGATATGAATCGGATGACTCCACGTGGGAAATGTCTTGTGGTTGGTTCAGGAGAATCAGTCACTTCCAGCGGGGTGCCAGGGACGAATCCAACTTCTGCTAGTAGGTCTGTCCAGTGCTCCATCATTTCCGAGCAAGCCTTTGACAGAAATATTGCTTGGGGAGGGAGCAGAAGGTCTATACATCTTACACTGATTAGTGCTCAATTCCCCTGAGAAAAATCTGGGGATCTCTGAAAGGTCATTCATTCAGTCAACATTGATGAACTGTGCCAAGCCCGGAAGATTTACATGGGCAACTATAGGTTAAAGTTAGATAGAAAGGTGACAGAGGAGATATATTGCTAGGCCTAGAGTTGGGAAGACCTGAGTTCAAATCCAGCCTGAGACACTTCCAAGCTGTGTTACTCTGGGTGACTCGCTAAACCTCTGCTGCCTCAGTTTTGTCAACTGTAAAAGGGAGATGATAATAGCACCTTCCTCCCAAGGTTTTTGTGAGGATCAAGTGAGATAATACTTTTAAATACTCTTAGCACACTGGCTGGCACCTAGTAGGTATTTAGCAGATGCTTAGTCCCTTCTATTTCCCCTCCTCCTTCCTCCCAGAGCAGTGCCTCTGGAACAGCAGTGGTTGATGGGATCATCTGCCCTGGAAGCTGAGAGATCCACCAACAACAAATGAGACACCCCTAAGACAGACAGACAGACAGTGTTAGGACTCTCCAAGGGCACTGACTATCAGAGCCCAACAGAGAGCTCTGCCCAAGGTGGATTCCATAAAGTGAAGAAAGGCAACCCTAGAAAGTGGAGCTGGGAGTTCCCCCTTTGCCATGTGTGTTCTTCCACGAGGGAGGCATTCATCTCGGGGACTTACTGCTTGGAGCAGTGGGAGATTCAGAGCCTTGGCCAGACAAGGGCCCCCACCCAGCACGCAGGCAGAGGTGGGCCTGGAGCCCAGGGCTTCCTGACTTCTCTGCCCACTATGCCAAACAAAAGATGTCAGTAAAGATGTTTTTAAAATTCAGTGTCGCCTAAATTTGGTCACCTGGGGCCAAGCCCAGGTCATCCTGCCCTGCTTTCCTGCTCTGGATTCCACGTTCAAGTAGAATGGGAGCTCTTTGAGGGGAGGGAATTGTTTTGTTTTTCTCCTCAGATCTCCAGAACTTGCCTCATCTGTGATCACTGCTGTTTGTTCCAGCCAAGTGAATCAGAAACAAAAACCACTCCACCTTCTTGTCTGAGGAAGTCAGTTAATTAGAGAGGCCTCTGCCCATTCCTCCACCCAAGGGTGCCAGTGGCCCACGGTGCCCGGTATTGTTAGTTAGGGAAGGCTCGGAACAATGGCACTTCCTGGGCACATCCAAAGAGATGGAGGGTTTTTTTCTTAAAGTAAAGGACTAGGCAGTCCAGTCAGCTGATCTCTGCTGAGGAATGAAGGCGTCTGGGCCCAGCGTTACCACGTACACTTTTGCTGTAAGCAACATAGCAATGTTCTTCTCTGGGCTGAACATGGAATCCAGTAAACAATGCTGTGGCATGGACTGCCTTGACCCAGACTTTCAGGAAGGCAGCTGACACATTGCCCAGACTCGTGCTCACCCACATAGCTGAGGAGCCAAGCAAACCGGAGAAGCTCATGTTTCCCAGCTGCATGATGCACTCTCTGCACGTCTGGCTGCAAAACAGAAAAACTTGAAATATCGATCTGTAGCCCCGGTGCTCGGCAGAAGCTGAAATGTTCACTTTTTCATTTATTTTCATTAAGTAGCAAGAAATTCTTCTGCTGGAGGGAAGTGAGGCCCTGAACTCTGTTCTTCCTTAGCTACCTTCTTAGCTGGTCAGTCAGGAAACATTTGGTAAAGCCCTGCTCTAAGTCAGGCACTCTGCTAAGCCCTGGAGCTGCAAAGAAAGGCAAAAGATGGTCCCGGCCCTCGGACCTGACAATCCAACAGGCAAAGAACTGTGTGAACAGTAACAGGAGAGAGTCAAGGAGGTTGGACAAAGGACAAGGGATCCATTGTGTCCTCCTCTGGTGGGGAAGGGGCTCCTAAACTTCGGTATCTTTGGTTTTCTTCATAATCTGTCTGATTTCTTGCTTTTCAAACTGTGGGGCTCGCCAAACTGCCCAAGGGATCCATGTACCCAAAAATGTGAAGAACCCCTGGGTGAGAGCATTGTTGCCTGCTGCATACAATCCATGCTCCTGCATCTTAGGGTTCTTGGCTTCCTCAAGGTTCAACTCAGGTAGGTGCCTCTTCCTACAGCAGCCATTCCTTGTCTCTGGATTGATTGATTGATTGTTGGGGCTTATTACCTTCTCAAATATTCTTTCCATTCATATCTGCTCTCTGCAAGGAGGAGGGGAATTACACTCTTTCAGGGCTGGGTCTTCTTTTCATTTTGTGTTCTGGCCCGCCAGTGCCTAGGATAGGGCCTTGGACATCTCTGGAGCTTCCTAAATGCCTCTTAAATGTCCACTTCTACAAATGCTCCAACAGATCAGAGATGTGGCCACATGGATCTCTCTCCAACCAGGCAGACAGTGCCCAGTCTTTGCCCATCGATCCAAACCTATGTGCTTGTCTTCTACATCTTCCCATGAGGACACGGGCACCACATTCCAGGAAGGTCAAAGACAGACTGAAGAAGGATGGCCAGGCAAGGGATGGGTTTCAATTTGATGAAGGGGAAAACCTGCTAACATGATAAGCTGTTCCTAAATTCAATGGCCCCCTTGGGAGAGAGCCCCTTGGGCTCCCTCATGGGCAGGTCTTCAAGCACAGGCTAGAGGCCAGATGTTATGGTGATATAGAAGGAGCTGTTTAGATCAGAGGTGGCGAACACACAGCCCACAACATTCCCTGAGTATTGTCAAGACAGATTAAAATGCAACTGGAAAATGTTGAACAGAGTAAGTCCAAATGCAATTAAAGTTTTGTTTCTTTGAAACAGAAGGCTGGCCAGGGTGCTTCTTTCTGAATCTTTGTAGCACAATAACTGGCTACACAATAATAAATGCTTGTTGACTGACTAGTGAGTGATAGAAGTTTATGTTACATGGGGATGAGTCAGAAAAACCCATTGCTTGAGAGGAGAAGACTTCAGGCAAATAAAGTTGCTCTCTTCAAGTATTTACAGGTCTGCCCTGTGAAAGGACTAAGTTTGTTTTGCTCTGTCCTAGAAGGCAAAGCTCTAGGAGGAAAGGATGGGAATGGCAGATTTCAGCTCAATGTAAGAAGAAATATTTTTTTTTCATTTTTTTTAAACCCTTAGCTTCTGTGTATTGTCTCATAGGTGGAAGAGTGGTAAGGGTGGGCAATGGGGGTCAAGTGACTTGCCCAGGGTCACACAGCTGGGAAGTGTCTGAGGCCAGATTTGAACCCAGGACCTCCTGTCTCTAGACCTGGCTCTCAATCCACTGAACTACCCAGCTGCCCCCTTAAGGAGAAATCTGAATGATTAAGACTCTCCCAAAGCACATGGTTGGGACCCAGGAGGAGCTGGGTTCCCTCCTTCCTAGAGACCTTTGGGGGAAAGTTGTAAGAGTCCTAGCAGGACATCTCATTGACATAATTTTTCTTTGTGTTTGGGTTGGTTAAGATGGCCTCTGAGATCCTTTCCAATTCTGAGATTCCAGGACATAAAGGAGCCATCTCTGTACGGTGAGAAGTGTCCTGGGTTTGGAGTTAGAAGACCTGGTTTAAAATCTCAGTGATGCCATCATGTCCCTGTGTGACCTTGGATGAGTAACAGTCTCTGAAGGCCTTCGGTTTCTTATCTCTGAAATGAGAATCTGACTCCATGTTTGCCAAGGTCCCTTCTGGTCTCTAAATTAATGATTCTATTATTCCCACCTCATGAAAAGGACCAGGGTGACTAGGCTGGTGTTCAGATGGCAAACCCACAGAGCCACTTGTCAGGATCCAAGTATACCTCCAGGTATACTTCTCAATGCAACCCAGGCTGTGATGGCTTTTTCCTTGACGCAGATGGCCTTCTGAGACTCCCAGATCTTCAGATGAACTTCTGACTAACCACAATTCCCCCGTCGTGTACAAGGGAAATGGAATCCCAGTTTACGATTGGGCATCCATCCCTATAAGCCATGGAATGGCATGATCGCAGAAGCATCAACCCTCTAGGAGACCCAAAGGGCAGAAGAAGGATGTGGGGCGGGGAGAACGAGAGGCCTGCAGAGTGGTGCCTCTTAGTGCCTAATGTCCAGCTTGGTTAGGGCGAGATGTGGCATGAGAAATATCCATTACCTGGTCTGTGTATGATGAGAGGAGATGGTGGACCTATTGGGTAGAAGGATTGAGGGGTAGGTAGTGGGTAGACAGCCACGGGCAGCTCTGGCATCCGTTAGCAACCTCAAGCACATGAGAGGAATCTCAGTGAAGGACTTAGGGAAGAGCATAGACGAGAAGCACACAGGAGGAGAAGGAGTGGTTGGGACATGAGCTGGCATGAAAGGCAGAGCAGAGCGTTCTTTGGGATGAAACCAGGGCTTTGGGACATCAGTAACAAGGAATGATAGACATCGACAGTATCTCAGAGTGAGACGGTGCATGGAGGGTGGCAAAGCGCTCCCCAGATATTTTCTTACTTTACCTTCACCACATCCCTGCTAGATGCTTCCATTATCCTCATCATCTCATTGGTTTTCCCAACAAACCCATGACACGGCTACTGAGCGGATTATTGTTCTCCATTGTACAAGTGAAGAAACCGAAGCTCAGAGACGTCAACGCACTTCCTTAAGGTCATTCGGCATCCAAAAATCAGAGTCTGGACTCAGCCTTGACTGGTGCTGCTGCTGCTGCTGCTGCCGCCTAATCCCCATCTTTATCCACAATGATATATTGCTCATTAATAGGCAGAGAGAGCAATGAGCTCAGCAAAGATACAGAATTAAGTACCTGCTGCCCTGGGAACGCAAAGGTCATTTTATAAACTCCTGTCTCTTCTCCGAATGGGAAGCATCATCTCTCCCAGACTCAGAGCCTGCAGACTTGTCTGCTAGAGGGATGGAAGGGCATTGCTTTTCCTCCGACATGTGGTCGTCTATATGTGCCCACGTATTGCCTCCCGCAGGCAAGTAGAGGATATCTGATGGCCAGATGACTCTGAGCCTATCTGGCAGGGATCCTGCCTCCTGTGCACCTGGGGGAGCATGGGACTGGTGCCATCCAAGGCGCTGCCACCTCTCTTGTAATTCTTTAGTCTAGTACCCAGTAACAAGCAGGCCAAGTTAATCCCCCAAAGCAAACAAGTTTGCTGGACATGATTTGTTCTTTACAAATCCCTGGAACTCGCTGCTCCTATTACTAAGTAGAGGGAGAGACTAAATATTTATTGTGGCCAGTTTAACCCTTGGACGAGCCCAAGGTCGGTCCTTGTTTCCATGGTGCCACTGAGCTCCTCCCAGGCCAGTGGTATCCCATGGCCCCATTGGTAACCGTCAGGCAAGAGAGACAGAGGAGAGGGAAGGGTGTGTGTTTGTGTGTGTGTGTGTGTGTGTAACAATCTGGGAGGGAGGGAAGGGAACCCTCTCTTGGATTTTGCCCAGACTCAGTGTTGCAAATTTGTCCTAATCCTACTTGTCCTTCTTCCAATAACTCCCATGATCCAATGCAATTTGCTATTATTTTGCAGCATTCAACAACAACAAAAAAAAAGTGATGGAAGGGGCAGCTGGGTGGCTCAGTGGATTGAGAACCAGGCCCAGAGAAGGGAGGTCCTAGGTTCAAATCTGGTCTCAGACATTTCCCGGCTGTGTGACCCTGGGCAAGTCACTTGACCCCCATTGCCTGCCCTTGCCACTCTTCTGCCTTGAAGCCAATACACAGTATTGACTCCAAGACAGAAGGTGAGGGTTTAAAAAAAAAGTGATGGAGAAATGATTCCAAGAGACATCTTCACTTCCCCCAGATGCTTTGAGAGAGCTTCTTCACAACAGTGAAAAGAAATGGCAAGATCATTCATAATTTAGGTTGCATCAATTCCTTCTCCCTCACCTGAGTTCTTCCAGACATGTGGGAGGTAATGAGAATTGGAAAAGAGAGATCTCAGGGGAAAGAGCATTGCATTGAGAACATTGGGCCCCAGATTCAAATCCCACTTCTGACATTTACTCCCTGGGTGACTATAGACCAGTCACTAATCTCTGAGCCTTGGTTTTTCCAGCTTTGAAATGAGTGTGGGATGAGATGATCTCGAAAGCTTCCTTCCAGCTTCCAGTCTGTGATCTGCTGTTCCTAAATCAGTGATGGGCAACCTTTTGAGCTTGGTGTGTCAAAATTCCCCCCAAAAAGGAGCCTAACTCGGGTGGGTCGTCACTTCAAGAAAAAAAAACCATAATTTGGGGATATTTATAGTTGAAATAACCAAAATGTATCATTGTAATATATAACTGTATTTAATAAACCAAAATAGGTAAATGAATAGAGGTAGAATTGTCCTCTAGAGTGCACAGAGTGTCTACACTACACTACAGCAAATGTTTCATCCTCGGCACGCGGCCCCATATTTCTCTGTATGTGGCCGCATGAGGCCGCGTGTTATCAAAAATGTCTACATGTGTCAGTGCTGACACGTGTGTCATAGGTTTGCCATCACCATCCTAAATCACTGAACTTCCCTAGCCTGCGTAGAATGGTGAAAAGGGATTGGAGTGGATGACCTCTAAGGAATGCAGAGGAAATTCAGATCTTAGGAACCTGCTGAGATCTTCTGACCTCAAATCACTTAAACTTCCTTGGTCTCCGTTTCCCTTGCTTTAAAATGAAGGTATAGGACTAGATACCTTCCGACCCTAAATTTAGCACTGGAGGACCATGAATAATAGTCTGGCCAGGACCAACATTACTTTGAAGAAGACAGTGGCATTTGGGCAAAAGGATGGACTCACTCCGGGTCCCATTCCCTATCCTGGGGTCAAAGGGGAGTGGGGAGACGGGAGCAGAAGTTATGGGGGAAAGATGAGGGCTTAGAGAGAAGGTGGGTGTTGAGGAAGAAGAGAGTATTTTTCAGGGAAAGTGGACCTCCATCCATCATAAGACAGCAGTGGGATGGAGTTAAAGCTGGAGGCCAGCTCTGTGTGACAGCCAGAACTAGGAAAGTGGGCTCCTGTCTGAACTGGAAACCAGTATGCAAGATGAGTCAATGGGCAAACTGGTTCCAAACAGAATTCTGGATCATTACCCTGGACTGGGCAAGTGAGTTTGCAATCTCAAGTTTTCTCATCTGCAAAATGGAAATAATAATAATAATAATAATAGCCTTAGGACCTGCCTCACGGAGTGGCATAAAACACAAATGAAATGATGCAATGAGATAAAGGGCTTTGCAGACTTCAGAGCACTATGTTAGAGAAAGTTTATGGTATTCTTTATTGTTGGTTTCAATTTATCATTTGTTTTTATTTATCATTTATTATTGATGATTTGCTATTGGTTATATCAGTTGTATTATTGATGGCAATCAACAATAATTGTTATTAGCAGGTATTATTGATTATCAATAATTATTGTTGATAATAATTGATCATGAGATCTAGAGTTATTGATTATAATTGATCAGGACATTGATGATGATGGTGACTGATAATAACTGATGAAAATACATTTTCTTATGTTTACTTCTATGACTACCAATAATAGGGAAAGTATGGAGTAGTGGATGAGCAGCTAGCCTTAAAGCCGGTAAGACTTGAGTTCATGTTCTATCACTGACACTCCCTGGCTTTGTGACCCACGGCAACTAAGTCGCTTAAGCTCTCGTTTCCCTGGCAACACTCTATGGCTATAACATGATTTTTTTAAAAAAGGAGCTACTGGCATTGATAGAGGGAAACCACAGGTCCATTCCCTCTCCCTGTCGCTATTTGCGACTTCTCTGATTGGCCAATAATTTGGTCCCAAGATTCCCTTAGGATATGAAGAAGAAGAAGAAGAAGAAGAAGAAGAAGAAGAAGAAGAAGAAGAAGAAGAAGAAGGAGGAGGAGGAGGAGGAGGAGGAGGAGGAGGA
>NC_058133.1:10063837-10106727 GCF_016433145.1 Gracilinanus agilis | reverse complement strand
AAGGAAGGAAGGAAGGAAGGAAGGAAGGAAGGAAGGAAGGAAGGAAGGAAGAAAGGAAGAAAGGAAGAAAGGAAGAAAGGAAGAAAGGAAGAAAGAAAACATTTGTGACCCTTAAGTCACAATTACAAATTTTGGACATGCTGGCCATCCTGAGTTGAAGAATCGTATTTCATCTTGACCAAAGGATCACCAAATGAAACAGCTGTTCTTCTTCTCATTTTCTTTTCTCCCTTTTTAATTTTTTCCCCAGTTAGCATTCTTTGTTACATTGAAGATCTGTGAGGTTGTTGACAAGGACTCTCTTCATCAATACAGATTATAACCTCACCATGACTTGGCAAGATGGCCTTTGGTAGGCTGGAAAATCTTCCTTCCATAGCCAAAGAGATAATGAGTCTTTGACTCTCTCTGGTGAACTACACTAGTCTTCAGTCAGTGAACATACAGAGCCACTCATCAGGGTCCAGGAAATGTGGCATTGTATCTAGGGAGCTAGCCTAAGAGTCAAATGGAGTCTCAGAAGCTTACTAGCTATGTTATCCTACACTAGCCAGTTTTCTCATTTGTAAAACAGTTTGGATGACCTCTTGGGTCCCTTCCAGCCCCAGGTCTATGAACTTATGATTCTCTGAGTCTCACTTTCTTTATCTGTAAAATGGTTTGGATGACCTGTAAGGTCCCTTTTGGCTCTAAGTCTGTGATCCTATGAATCTCCTTGGACCTCAGTTTCTTTATCTGTTGAATGATGAGCTTGTTCTGGATGACTTCTGAGCGTTCCTCCCAGCTCTAAACCTGTGATTCTGTGATCTTCTCTGGTCCAGTCTTAGAAAACCAAGTACGCCCCTCAAACCCATGGGGCACAGAAGGAGGAATGAGGAGTTTATCAGGTAAATAAGCTAAGAGTAAGCATCCATTCTTAAGCTTGCAGAGCTTATTCCATTTGACTCCTTGTTGAACCTTGATCTTAAAAGGAAGCAGCTCAGGGAAAATGGGCATCAGGCTTTAGGTGAGCACAGGGAATGAGGTAAAAGGTGAACTGGGCAAAAGTCAGTAGGAGAAATTCTTATGAGCCCAAGGCCTGCCAAGTGTTTATTCAAAAAGGTATGCTAGAAGGTTTGGTCCTGAGCACTCCACACCCAATGGAAGTAGGGAAAGGAGGAGAGAGGAGATAGGCAGCTCCTGCTTGGGGGCTAGATTGGCCTGAGATAGTCATAAATCTTAGTGAGAGCCTGCTGGGTGACCTCCCTGCCTCAAGTCTCTCCCTATTCCAGGCCATCCTCCACACAGCTGTCTAAGTGGTCTTTCCCAAATGCAGATCTGGCCAGGTTACCCTTTTCCAATCAATAAACATTATTGGCTCCATATCGCCTGAAGAACCCAATAGGAAACCCTATGTTTAGTGTTCCAAGTCTTTCACAACATGGTGCCCTCCTACCTGTCTTCTCTTTTCACACCTTCCTTACACCCCTTCTCCTACTCTGTGGCGCAGAGATGCTGGTGTTCTTGCTGTTCCTCCCAAGAGACAATCTGTCTCCTGACCACCCCAGGCATTTTCACCACACAGCCTCCATGCCTGGAATGCCCTCCTTCCTTATCTCTGCCTCCCGGCATCTTTCAAGTAAGACCCGCCTTCTACAATGTCAGTACCTTTCCTGCGAGACTTCCCCCAAATCATCCTGTCTACCACTGGTGTGTGCATGGTTGCTGGCATGTGGTTTCTCCCATTAGACTATGAGCTGCTTAGGAATAGAGTATTTTTGTCTTCATTTGTAACCCAAGAGTTTAGCACAACACCTGACACACAGTAGGTGCTCAACAGATGTTTCTTGACTTGACCATAGTCAGGATGAAGTATTCATTCCTTCATATCTAAAAAGAGGCAGCATAGTAGATGGCATCAGGAAGAAAGACCTAGGTTCAAATCTTGCCTTTGATACAGGTTGTGTGACCCTGGGCAAGTCACAAGGGTTTCTTGAAACCTTCCTTGGGGAACTCTCTAAAGAAATCTTCTTCACCTTTTTTGTGTCTGGCACCCTAGGCGGTCAATCTGGTAACTCCTATTCAACTCTTCTTGGGATTGTTTTAAATGCATAAAATAAAGAGAATTTCGAAGAAAACCAATTCTCATGAAATACAGCTGTCAAAACAAGTCCACAGCCCCCAGGTTAAGAGCTCCTGCTCCAGCACCTCAGGTAAGAGAAGTGTTGATTTGCCAGGGTAGAGAGAATTCCTTACTTGGACGAATTCACAGTCCTGGGCAAAATAATAGCCTCTGACAATTCCATAACCCTTGAAGGTCTATAAAATGACTTGTAGACATTATCTCACTTGATAACCATACCAAGAGGGCAAGGGAGATGATGGAGGAATTAGTCTCATTTTGCAAATGAGGAGAAGAGAGATGGAATGACTTGTCCATGAAGTGACATGCTGGGGGAGTTTGAATTCAAGTCTTTGGGATTCCTTGAGCTCCAGCCATCATGTCACATTATCTCTCCTCTCTTTGCTGTTCTTTGATTTCCATGTGACTTCCTGTCTCCTAGGGAGAAGGTCAGGTGAACCGGGGACAATGGTTAGGGAGTCTGGTATAGAGGCCGCTGCTAGGATGAAGAATCAGACCTCCTGACTGTGAACAAGCCACTGAACTGCTCTCTGGACTGCTTCTGGACTCATAATCTAGTTCCGTTGTTTCATTTTTGAGATGAGGAAACTGAAGCTCAGATGGTATGACTTTGGGCAAGTAAGTCACTTTCCCCGTTGGCCTCCTTCAACTCATCTGTGGAAAAACATGCTTTGGAGAAAGAAATGAAAAACCATTCCAGTATCTGTGCCAAGAAAACCCCAAATAGGGTCACAGAGAGTTGGGCACGACTGAACAATCACGGAACAAGAAACACCAACAAAATGAAGGAGAGCAAGGTGGTGGCTCAGCTGCCCATCACTGGCCTCCATCCCGTCTAGAACACGTTTCTGACGGTTGGGTCTTGGCAGAGAGGGCCTTCGTTCTATGCCTCTCCTTGACTCCCAGCTCTCTTTTGTCTGCTCTCTCCCCCTAGAAGATTGTAAACTCCTGGAGAGAGAGAGGAACTCTTTCTTTTTTCTTGTATTTGTATCCCAAGCTTAGCACATGGCTTGGCACATAGGAGCTGACTGCTCTGTTGCCTTGTCTAAGGGCGAGAATGGCTGATTGGGACTAGTCAGATGAGTCTTTTTGCCAGAAGCACAATATGTATTCTGAACTATGGGACCAGGCTTGGAAACAAAGACCAGAGAGATTTGGAAGAGGAGAAGACACAAAAGAAAATGGCCCCAGCTAGTGAGCTACTTCCTCTTTGTTAAAATCGATAAATAGACAAAGCAGCCGGAATGATTTGGAGCATTTGTTGGGATTGTGAAGTCTATGAAAACACAGCTTGTGAGCCTTCTTTACTGTGAAGTCGTCAACTTGAAGACAGCCACGACGAATGAAAAGGCTGCCTTCTTTGGCCAGAGCTTCCATCCTCTGGTCTTGTGCTTTTCTGAATTCAGAGCCAGGATACATACCTGCTCCTTTGGACACTAAACCCAAGGCTTGGCATGATGTGCTTCCTCCTCTACAAACTGGCAGGTTCTATGGGGAGTCAAGCCTGACTGTGTCTAGGGCCCCTTCTAGCTTGGCATAAGTATGGTTTAATGATTCTGACTGATGAACCATTACATTCCGCCACTAAAAACAAATGAATTGGCCATTGGGTGGAGAAATCATTCCTGCATGAGCCAGTTTTCCTAGGATCTAGCTGCCTCTGGGTAAATTAATACCCAAGTCTGCAGGCCTTCAAGGCTGAGTAGCCCCTGGAACTAGGGGTACCAACCCTGTGGCCCCCCCCGATGGCCTAATGGCTTTAAACCTGTTTTTGCCAAGTGTCCTCTCCACTAAAGGTCGCCAAGCAGCAATATTGGACAATGCCACACCGTGGTGCCAAGAGCTCCACCAGGCTTTGGAGAGCTGAGTTGTTCTTTCTGTATGTGCCCAAATGAGGCGGGCAATGGGCCGGGCAAATTCCCTTGAGTAGATTATTCTCGCCAGGTGTGATATTTTATAATTGAGTAATCATAGGAAGGGGGTGGGATGGATTTTGTCATGGGTGGAGGAAAGAAGCAGACGGTTAAGAGGATGCGGTTCTGGAGGGAGGATCACCCAAGGGAGGGCCCCCATGCCTCGAAGATGCTGAGACTGATATAATGGGAGTGGAGGGAGCAGGGACCTGAGCATGAGGAGATCTACCATATATAAAGGCTCTGCCCCTGACCAGTGGGGCATTCCTACAACCAGTGCCTGCTTTGTGGTAGGCCCCAGGTTCCTCACTTACAAAAAGGAGGAAGTAGAACTAGATCAAGGGGTTCCCTCGAGTCACGAACCCTAAGTGAAGGTCCTTTGCTCCAGATGTGGAGAAGGTTCCTCCCTTGTCTAGGACATGTCATTTCTAGGATACATTTTGATTCTTTGGAACTAGGGTGAAACTTCCACTTTCAGAAATGCCACTGAGCTCTGCCCAGAAGCGATGAGCTGATAAGGAAAGGCCGAAGAAAGCTCTTGCATTATTGTGTGAATTCGAGGGAAAGATGTTTGGAGAGGAAAGGTAAGTGGGACCTCAGGGGGCGGGTAGGGTCACCTCTACTCCATCCCTGAGGCCAGGGTTCATCAGTCTGTGAAAACTGTCCTCTCCAAAGGGACTATGGGATTATTCTTAATGGAATAATCTAATGACCTTTGGTCAGTCCTCATTCTCCTTGACCTCTCTATAGACTTTGACGTTGTTGATCTTTTCCTCCTCCTTGATACTTATTTCTCTTCAGATTTGGGGGGTACCATCTTCTCCTGGTTCACTCTCTACCACTCGGTCCACTCTTCTTCTGTCTCTTTCATTGGATCTTCCTCTAGATCATGGCCTCTAACCCATAATGCCTCGGGGTTCTGTCCTGGACCCTCTGCTCTCCTCCCTCAAAGTCACTTCAGCTCCCGTGAATTTAATGATCATCTTTGCAGTGAAGATTCTCAGATCTGTTTATCCAGCCCTAACCTCCCAGCTGACCTCCCATCTCACATCTCCAGTTGGATCTGTCCAGCTGGATGTCCTGTAGATGTATTAAACTCAACATCTCTAAAACGGACTCATTCTCTTTCCCACCAAACCTTCCCCTCAATCTAACTTTCTCCTTACTGTGGAGAGGTCTTCATCCCCCAGCCACTGAGGCTCAAGAATTATCCTCATCTCTTGACCCTCTCTGACCCTCCATGTCCAATTAACGGTCAAGACCCATCAGTTTCACCTTTGTACCATCTCTCGAACACACTCCCTTCTCTCCTCTGCTGCTGCCACTCCACTGGGCAAGGACCCCACCACACCTAGGATACTGCAGTAGGCTGTGGCTGGTCTCTCTGCCTCATTTCTCCCCTCGCCCCAATCCATCCTCGACTGAGCCCTAAAATATCAGCCTCACCATGTCAGTCCTCTACAGCTTTCTATAGCTTCAGAGGCCCATAGAAAAATCCCCTGGCTTGCTTTCAAAGCCCTTTCTCAGCTGGCTTCTTCATACCTTTCCAGTCTTCTTGTGCCTCCCTCCCCTCCATGACCTCTGTGACCCAATGGCCCTGGCCTCCTGGCTGTTCCTCCCTCTAAATGCTCCATCTGCCAGCTCCAGGCATTTTTGCTGGCTATCTGGAGTTCTCTCCTTCCACATCTCAGCTTCCTTCAAGTCTCAGACAGAGGCTCGCCTTCCACGCAAAGCCTTCCTGATCCTCCTTACATTTACCGTGTGTATATCTTTTTTTTTTTTAACCCTCGCCTTCCATCTTGGAGTTAATACTGTGTATTGGCTCCAAGGCAATGGGGGTCAAGTGACTTGCCCAGGGTCACACAGCTGGGAAGTGTCTGAGGCCAGATTTGAACCCAGGATCTCTCGTCTCTAGGCCTGGCTCTCCATCCACTGAGCTACTCAGCCGCCCCCTATCCTGTGTGTATCTTATTTATAAATAATTGTGTGTGTGTCGTCTCCCCCATTTGAGTGGGAGCTCCTTGAGAGCAGGGCCTGGATTTTAGGGGGGAGGGCTCCCCTTTCTTTCTATTCTCAGTGCGTAGTCCAGTGTCAGACATAGAGTAGACACTTAATAAGAGTGTGCTGATTGACTAAATGACAGCTTTAGGAGCTGGTTACTGAGGCTTATAGATAGGCCTTGGAGAGGGTTGTTTCTCTAGAAACACACTTTGTCTTCCTCATTTATCCTGCATATATCTTGTCTGTACATGCTGGTTTCCACGTTGCCTCCCCACATTAGATTGGGAGCTCCCAGAGGACAGAGACTGCCTTTTATATTTCTTTGCATCCCCAGCACTTAACACAGTTCCTAGCACACAGTAGGTGCTTAATAAATGCTTGCTGCCTTTATTTCAATTTAAGGAATGTATTCATCAGGAATAGCAACAAGAATTTGCAAAATGCTTTGTGGGTTATTCCATTTATTCTTCACAACCAGCCTATGAGGTAGGTGCTATTATTATTCCCATTTTACAGATGAGGTAACTGAAGGTGCAATTGGTACAGTCCTCAAAGTGCAATGGAAATGTCTATTGTTTTGAGTCTTGGGTTTCAGGTTCTTCATCCTTAAAATGAGGGAATTGGACTAGTTGTCCCTGAATTCCCTTCCAGATGCTAATCCATGATCTTATTTTATCGTTTTCATCTCCTATGAGCCCCCAAATACTCCAGATGGACAGATGACTTCATAGAGGTGGGTATCCCCTCCAGTCATGCAGATGAGGACGTCGCCATCCCTCCATGACCTATGCCAATCTCTTCCATGTCCTGCCAGAAGTTCAGCACAGAAGGTCCGATGAATGAGCCAAAGGCCTTCCTCGCTTTCTTCTGACATCTCAACGAGATGAGTGGCTCCCGCGGCATGCCCGTCAGTAATTCCCTCACTCTTTTTTTTTTTTTAACCCTTAACTTCTGTGTATTGGCTCCAAGGCAGAAGAGTGGTAAGGGTAGGCCATGGAGGTCAAGTGACTTGCCCAGGGTCACACAGCTGGGAAGTGTCTGAGGTCAGATTTGAACCCAGGATCTCCCGTCTCTAGGCCAGACTCTCCATCCACTGAGCTACCCAGCTGCCCCCTCACTCTTGCTTCAGTCCAGCCCATCATTTCTGTCCATGCAGCAATATGCTTAAACTCTCTAATCCGGCATGGAACTTCTCATGGAAGCAGCCCCAATCCATCCCCGGCTCCCTCTCTTAGAAACATTCAGAAATCATTGTAAAACCATCAGAATCCGAAACCTTAGCATTATCGGAAAGTGAAATCCACGTCAGACTTCCTCTAATCATCCGATGGGACACAATATCCCCTTCCTCCCTCCCAAAAAGCTACAGGAAGGAGGGGCCTTGAGGCAACGACCAGACAAGACCAAGACCAAGAAGTCCACACAGGACCCCTGAAGAGATGGAGGCCCAGATCCAAGGGAAGAGGCCCCTTCAAGCCTTCTTCAGGCCCCTTCAAGCCACCCATGACTAACTTGCCTCGAGGGGAGTGGTCAAAGGGAAATGGGGCAGCTTTACTAGAATGATTCTCCAGGGCCATTGGGGAAAGAGTAAGTGACTATTGTTTGGGGAGCTGAAGTAGAATGTTAGCCCTCCACTGTGGAGCAGCATTGTGAAACTTTCCTTGCTTGAGATTCCTGTAAAGGCTACTTCAGAATGTCCTGATCAGAGACAAATCCCAAAGGATGAAGGGCCTCCGTGACAGCTCTCTAAGCTAAAAGTGCTCGGAACTAGAGTCATGATCACATCCTAAAAAAGGGTTTCTGGTGGACCCGAACCTAAAATAAAAGGAAGAACATTCATACTTTTCTCCAATAATTAAATGGCGTATTCCAGCTCCCAGCGTCCCTGGCAATCCTCCATCTAAGAAGGAACCAGGGCTGCCCCAGCTTGGCTTACAAGATCGGTTAGACAAGTTAGGGCAGATTCAGGCGGAGAGGACCATAAAAAATGGTTTCTGGCAGGCGTGTTCCTCAAATGCCAAGTAGAGGATTCGGTTTTTCTCCTGAACGCTCTCCATTGCCCTCTGGGAAATGGGCTTTTTCAGTTCTTCTGGGCCTACGTTTCTGTTGCTTGGCTCCATGATTCATAGACATACAGCAACAGGTTGGGACTAAATGAAGGTACAAATGGCAGCGCTTAGGGCACATGTGTTCATAGACTCTTTGCAAAGGATGCTGAGGCTGCCAAGGAAGCATGAGAACCTGGACATTCTCAGCCACGAATCCATTGATTTCCAATGATCTTCTCACTAGCTAATCTGCCCAGAGCTCCGTGTCTTCATGAAGCTTACAGTCTAAAACAACAATTATAATAATGACGGGCTAGGCAGCGGACCTGGGGTTTCATTGATATAGAAGACTCTTAGGAAGTGCTCTCTCCCAATGCAGGACAACCTAGCACCTTAGATCACCATCCAGAGCACCAACTATTAGGACTTGCCCAAGGTTTATAAGAATTAAGAGAGCCAGACACCAGTGTTAATGAGAGGAGGGAGAGAAAGAGTCTATGAGGGTGAGACTCTCTTCTAGCTCTCCCCTCTTGCCAAATATGCACTGCCGAGACTTCGAGGGGGCGTCACCCCGAAACTGGGTGACCTAGATGGTCGTGCTGCCCCACAGGAGTTGGGAACGAGGCTTCCCTATTAGAAGAGGTATTGGGTACCCCAATCCAATTCTGAATGAGGACAGGTTCATGCAAGCCTCCCCTGAGATCATTCAACTTCATAGTGGGGATCTGGCTCCAAGATGGAGGCAACCAGACCAAGCTGTGATTCTCCTCCCCCTCGTCTCTCAGGCACTCTGGAATGCTATCTGACTAATGAATAGCTTTTATTAATTACAATTCAGAGATTGGGGAAAGAGGTGAAGGGCAGAGGGATTTCGGGGTGCCTTCTTCTCTATTTCTATGAGGTCTGTCACTCAGGTGGGAATCTTTGAGGTTCCCACTCCTAAGCATCTCTCCCCTTGTCCCTTCTCCTGCTGTTTCTATTTCTATCCTTTTCTATACTTGTAAGTTAGACCAGAAAGGGTCTCTCAGCAAGATTGGGTAATGGAAGAAGGAATCCAAGAGATCGCTCCCAAAATGGAGTCTCAAAACTTAGCTGACTGAAGTCTTGCTGGGTGAGAAGCAATGGGATGCCTTTGACAAGGGAATCAGGGTTTTAATGTCCAAAGAAAGATCCTTAGGAAGCCCTCAGGACTGGATTCAAGCTGAGATGTCCACCTCCTCCCTCTCTCCAGTCCTCTACTGGAAGTTCCTCCTTCTCCTTCCTTTGGAAAATCCCCCAGAATTCCCTCTGGTCTCAACTGTCACCAACTGTCACCAACAGCCTTCTTATGGTTCTTTTTGTCCCATCCCCCATCCTTATAGGTTACACATCCCATGTGTCAGAGGAGGACAAGAAGGTCTTCCTAGTCCTCAGGCCGGCTCCCCATAACAACTTTGCAAGATAGGTGCTATCATTATCCCCACTGAAAAGGCTGGAGATCTAAGGCCAAGTGACTTGGCTTGGGTCACACAACTACTATGTGTCTGAGATGAAATTTGCTAGCCCTAAAGTCACTGCTCTCTTTCCTCAGCTAGGCCTAAATGACAGGACATGTGGTTTTGTGTCAGAGGACTTGGCTTCCAACCCTGACTGTATCACACGTGGTTAGTCAATAAGCACGTTGTGCTAAGGTGCCAGAGATACAGAGGTAAATGCAGCATTTCTTGTTTTCATTCTAACTGGCTGTGTGAATTGGATAAGTAAACACTTCTCTGGGCCTCAGTTTTCCCATTTGTAGCATGAGGCAGTTGCACTAGATAATCTCCAAGATCTTAATCTTATTATTTTAGGAGAATTAGAGGGGCTTAATTCAAAGAGCCCCATTAGATTTGAGGGAGAAGATCCCCAACCAAGGGGTAGGGATGGGGTGGGGCAAGTCATAGAAATAGGTAAGAGAAGGCTTCATGCCAAGAGAGTTCACTCAGGTAGTATGTCAGCAAAAAATGATGAGATCATAAGATTCAGAATTAGCAGGAAACATAAGCATCTTCTAATTCAAGGGTTCTTAACCCCCAAGGGGTCTGGGGATTGATATCAGGGGGAATCTTCACACTTGGGTGGGGAAAAACAACTTTTTAAATTTTTACTAATGCCTAAATCAAATTGTACATTTCCTTTCATGATTTAAGAGAAGATCCATAGGCTTCACCAGACAGCCCAAAGGGTCCAGGATACAATAAACGATGGAAACCTCTCACTCTAATCTAATCCTCATTTTATCAAAAAGGAAGCTGAGGCCTGGAGGGGCTAAGATGAACACCCAAGGTCACATGGCTAATATAGAAAGAGCCAGCATTTGAACTCAGGGCCTTGGGCTCTAAATATGGTGCCTTTCCTACTATGCTACTCCCATAAAAGGGATATACTGCACCTAAGTTGTGACTTGCTCTTTTCACACTTCAGAGATTCTCTCAGGGCAATATAGCCATTTTCTTCTCTGTTCTCTGCACAACTGAAATGAAGGCTAGGGAGGATGATTTCCCAGTGATGGTCTTCCCAACGTTATCTCACATTTTGCTAGGTCTAGAAAGTAGATCAAGTTCTTTTCTCACAGCAAGATTGCTAGAGAGGTCATAGAGAGTTGGAGAGAGCCCTGAACTGGAAGCCATAGGACCTAGGTTCAGATCCTGGCTCTTTTTCTTTACTGAGTTCTGTGACCTTGAACTAGTCATTTCCTTTCTCTGGGTTTCTTTGTCATTGGAGAGGGAGCGATAATAAGGCGGGAGAGCTATTCACTTTTAGTGTGTGCCCTGTATACACTTATTAAAACATTAATAGAAATAAGCTCAGGGCCCCCAGGCTAAGAACCCCTTTGTAGAGAGAAGGAGGCAGGCTGGAAGCCTATTGTTAAAGTCCTGGGGGATCTTTGATAAGTCATTCCACCCACTTCTCTGGGTCTCTGCTCCCCATCTGTAAGATGAAAGAGTAGGACAAGACAATGTCTTTGATCTATTCTACCTACACATTTTATAGCTCTTTAAGCTGCATTACACCATCTGACCCTGTCGTGTCATCTACCCTGCAGCCAAAACTTGTCCTCTGAACATATCCTTTGCTTGCCTATCTCCATCCCTCTGATCATGCTGTTCCTATGCCTGCAAGTTCCTCCCTTCTTCACCTGCTGGATCCAATTCATCCTTCAGCTTTCCATTCAAAGGCCGCTTCTCCAATGGTCCCATTCAGGAATGGCCTCCTTAGCTGCACACTCACTAGAATTTTACTTGTCAGTTCTCAAAAGCAATAATTGTGATTTGTTTTGTATTCTATTCATTGGTGTGGAGTGCTGAAGCCTGACAGAATTAAGACTCACTTTCCTTTGTGCCCAGGGGACAAGTATTGACTAGAAGAGAGCAATAACTTACTTTCCCATGATGCCTAGACTCCAGGGTGTTGTCAGTGATTGGAGAAGAGTCAAAACTTCTGGGAAGAGAATTTTGTTGTTCTTTTCAGGCATTTCCAACTCTCTGTGATCCCATTTGGGGTTTTCTTGGCAGAGATACTGAAGTGCTCTACAGGTCCTTCCCAGTTCATTTGACAGAAAAGGAAACTAAGTGACTCCCCCTGAGATCAACGACTAGTAAGTGCCTGAGACCAGATTTGAACTCAAGAAGATGAGTCTTCCCAATTCCAGGTCCAGGGACAGCTGGGTAGCTCAGTGGATTGAAAGCCAGGTCTAGAGACGGGCTAGATTCAAATCCTGCCTCAGACACTTCCCAGCTGGGTGACCCTGGGCAAGTCACTTGACTCCCATTGCCTACCCTTACCACTCTTCTACCTAGGAGCCAATACACAGAAGTTAAGGGTTAAAAAAGGAAAAAAATGTACCAATTCCAGGTCCAACACTCTATCTACTGTGCTACCGAGCTAACTGGGAAGGAAATAGGAAGCCATAGATATGGGGCCATCTGGGAGCTCTGATGTCAAACAGGAAAGAGTTACTGGCAAGGGTATTATCTATCAGGGCACCATCAAAGAATACTTGAAGCTAGCAGAGTGTAGCTACTCGGCCTACTTTGGATCTGGTAGTCAGTCAACAAGTAGATCTAAGTACTCACTATGTGTCAGGCATTGAGTTAATAACCAGAGCTACAAAGAAAAACAAAAACTCCCTTCCTTCAAGGAGCTTACTCTCTAATGGAAGAGACACTAGCTAAATACTTGGCTACAAATAATATCCAGAAGAGATGGAGAGAAACAATCTGAGTGGGGAAGGCATTAAGAGCTGGGGTGGAAGGACAGCTAAGTGATTCAGTGGACTGAGAGCCAGGCCTAGAGATGGGATGTCCTCGGTTCAAATCTGACCTCAGACACTTCCTAGTTGTGTGAACCTGGGCAAGTCACTTAACCTCTGTTGCCTAGTCCTTAGCACTCTTCTGCCTTGGAATTAATACCTAGTCTTAATTCTATGATAAAAGGTAAGGGTTAAAAAAAGAGCTGGGGGTGGGAGGCGTAAATCTTGAAGGAAGCCACAGATTCTAAAGGACCAATGTAAGAAGGCAGTACAAACCACAAGAGCCAACATTTCCACAGCACTTGAAAGTTTGCCAAAACACTTTCTTTACATTATTTGATTTGACCAGCCAGTGCCAAGGAGATGGGATCCTGGGAGTAGTACTAGAGCTGGATGGAGGGAAGGAAGACAGAAAGGAAACAGATACTTACTAAGCACCCACTCTGTACCCCAAATGATCTCATTTGATTCTCACAACAACCTTGGGAAGTTGGTACGGTTATGGTTATTATCCTTATTTTACAGATAAGGGAAATGAGGCTTCAAGAGATGAAGTGACTTACTCAGGGTCATATGGCTAATGAGGGACCAAGGCCAGATTTGAACTCAGTTCTTCCTTGCTTCGAGCTCAATGCTTGCTCTATCCATTGTGCCAATTAAGAAGACCAGAAAAGTAGGACTGCCAAACAGGTGACTTTATAGGATAATAATAATAGTAGTAACATTTGCTGTGTGTGATCCATACAGAACAACATGGAAAGATCTATATGAACTGATGCAAAGCCAAGTAAACAGTAACTACAACAATATCAATGGAAAGAACAGTGAGTGACACACCAAAAGGAAACAGAAGGACCAGAAGAATCAGGATCAAATGAGACTCAAAGGATGAGAGATGAGAGCTCCTACTCCCTGGCCCCCCTCCCCCACCCCATCCCCCCACACATACACACGCCCCTTCAGGGAGGTTGGGAGTCCACAGGTGGAATACCTGGCACAGGCTTCCAGACTTCCTCATTGTAGTGATCATTTGTTCTGACTTTTTGTTCTTCTCTGAAATCATATTATTTGTCATCCAGGATAGCTCTTAGAGGAGGAGGGGGAGGGATACATGGGAGAACTATGCTGATGTAAGAAAGAGAAATTGTTAGCAAAAAAAATGTATTAAAAATCCCAATAGCATTTAAGCATTTCTATCACATGTGTTAACCTATGCATAGCACTTACAGACTGTTAAAGGCTTGGGTTAACTCGTGTGATCGTCACAACAACCCTGGAAAGGAGTTGCTATTATGATTTCTATTTCTGGAGATGGGAAAATTGAGGCTGACCAAAGTTAGGTGACTTTTCCAGGGTCACACAGCTAGTCAGCATCTGAGGTAAGATTTGAAAGTCAGGTCCTGTATGCTGCCCACTGTGCCCTTCAGCTGCCTCTCTAACTGAGCCAGCCAGGAGACTGAAGGTACTAGGAAGCCAATGGACATATCTGATCTCAGAGTTCATTGAACAAGTTGAGGCAACACTCTCAGATCTATACTTTATACGAAAACCTCGGAAGCTGAGTGGAAGATGGATTGGAGTGGGGAGACCCTTGAGGCAGGGACACCACTTAGATTGTGCCATCTGCTTCTAGTACTGCCACAACTCAGCTAGTACCAGAATTATGGAGTAATCGTGGCCAGAAAAGATGGGTACCAAATTCTGTGAGTCTGAGTTCTTTTCTCATTTGGTGGGGTTGGGAGAAAAGTGGGGCTCCAACCCTAGTGATGTGCTCCAATCTGGAATAGCTTTCTAAATCCTTGGAGTTGGCAGGACTTCCAGAGGGAAAGGTGTTCTTGGCCAGGCATGGGTACAAGTCCTTTCTGTACTATTTGTTATTGTAATAAAATTGTTCTTTATTTTATGCCTTGTTAACCCGGTGCATATAAGGGAGCACAGAATATCTTGACAAGGGAGCTAGATTCAAATACTGCCAGATTAATGATCTGGATGGAGGCAAAAAACAAGTCATGGAGGGTATGAATTGCTGATAAGCCTTTGAGACTGAACCAGGGTCTATGTCAAGTCACAGGTCCAGTTCTGGGCAACAAGCTGTATGTGTAGGCGCCATATTGTTGAACATTTCCTGGTCTATTACCACCCAAAACAATGAGGGCAGTGGTATTTGGGGCTTTCCAGCTCAATGAACTTTAGAAGAAACTGGAGGGCAGGGCTAGTTCCACTATTATCCTAGGCACTGGAGCACTCAACTGCAAAGACTTGGCATCGTTCTTAAGTTCTCCCTCTCTTTCAACCCTCCCCAAATCTGATCACAAAAAAGCATTCATTCCCACAAATGGAGGGTAGCAGGTTGGCATTTTTTGTCTAATCAGGATCGTACTGTGAGAGTCCAATTAAAAATTCAGCAAGTATGTAGCAAGTCTGTAGTATATGTCAGGTACTATGCTAAGTACTTACTAGGGACCCGAAGAGAAAAATAAAGTCATTCCTGCCCACATGGAGAGAAACAACATGCAGACAAAGAAAGAGGATAGAAAATATGTGAAGGTAATTTGGGGAGTGGGGAGCTATTAGCAGCTGGGGATCAGGAAAAGCCTCCATTGGGTAATAATAATTATTATTTTCAGTTCGGTCCAGTCATGTCTGACTCTTCATGACCCCATTTGAGATTTTCTCAGCAAACATACTAGAGAGGTTGCCATTTCCTTGTCCAGCTCATTTTGCAGACAAGGAAACTGAGGCAAATAGACAAAGTGACTTGCCTAGGGCCATACCATGTATACAACCTATATTATGTGCCAGACTAAAGTGCTAGCACTTTACAATGATTATTTCATTTGATCCTCACAACAAGCCTGAGAGGTAAGACCTATTATGTCCCCCCATTTTACAGATAAGAAACTGAGGTAAACGGGTTTAGTGTCTTGCCTAGGGTCACATCGCTAGTAAGTATGGGAGGTCCAATTTGGATTTGAATCTTTCTAACTCCATTCACTGAGCTGAGCGTTGTAGAAAACAAAGTGTTCTAAAAGTCTGAGAGGGAAGAGGAAAGGAGGGCATTGCTGCCATGTCAAACAGCTTCCCTTCTTCTCCTATCCTCAATGCCACAAACCAGGAAGCAGTCAATCAGAGGCATGGCACACATTCTCTTTTGACCCATTTGCCCAAACTCAGTCTTTGCCCCTGGGCAGAAAAAGAGTAAAGTACTGTACCGATCTCTTTCCCAAGTTATTAGCTCTTCCTGGAAAGGGATTATGCCTCATTTAAATTGAATAACTTGGGAAGTTTGAAAGAGGGAAGGAGATGGTGAGAGAAGATTATCTGAGTTTGGATAGTCCATATTTGAAGGGGGAGCCTAACTGGGTCCCATGAGCAGGTGAAAGTGCAGGAAACGGGGCTGGATCTACTAGACTTGCATAGAGGTGATATCTGAACCTTGGCTGTAGAGTGCAGAAGAAAAAGGTAGGAAGCCAGAACTCTTGGGAATGCTTCTGCTTGGGGGTGGGAAGGAGGCTGAGATAATATTGTCAGAGGTCACTGGAGACCCAGGAGAGAGCAGAGCAGAGCTAGGGGAAGGCAGACAAGCAGAAAGTCAAGGAGACTCCTGACAGTTAGGACATGAACAGGCTGCAAAAGTAAGTTCCTGTACAGGGATAAAAGCATCGGGAAACAAGCACAAATGTCAACAAGGACGCATTTTAATAAGGCCACCAGGACTCAGCACCCTGGATCAGAGAATAATACCAAAAGAAAATTCCAGGCAGTTGGAAAACAGAGATAACAAAGCCCAGCTTGGGTCATGGAGGAGGGAGGGAGGCTGCAGGGCAGATCTTACAATGCCATTTCCTAGAAAATGGGTGATTAGTTTGGGCCAAGATGAGCTCATGAGTCCAATGACTTCAATGTCACCTTAGCTGAAGTCAGCCACCCCAGGGAAGATGTGGGGGAGGAGAAGGAGTTGGAGGAGAGTGAGTCAGCTGCCCAGATTCATCGGAACCCAAGGGGAATTTCTGGACAGCACTGATAATCAATCACTGCCTTGGTTTGCCAGCTGCAGCAAGTAAGAGACACAGGGGAATCTGAGGAAAGGGCACCATGGCTAGTCACACAGTTTTTAGCAAAGCATTGAACAAAGTCTGCTGATGTGTCTGTCACTGGGGACTGTTATTTTTAAAAACGATGAAGGCCGATATTATAAGGGAAAATAGTATTTTAATTAAAGCCATGCTGATAGAGATAAATCAACCACATGCCTGTAAAATATCTATTCAAAATACCCACCAGTACCTATCTCCTGCCATCTTGTCTGTCTCATACACCAGTGAGCCCGCTCAGGTAGCAAAAAGAGCCGTCTCAAGCCCGCCCTCCAAATTTAAGCTGCGCTATACGTTGGTTCCAGTTGTCTGACGTTATCACGTCAGAAACTGGAAACCCATTGGATCACGGGGAATGTAGTCTCAAAGTTCCCCACATGTCCACAGGAAGTTTGTAAGATACTTTTAAATGGCACCTCCCTGAATTCCAAACACACAGGACAAGGCAGAGGGAGGGGATCTGGAGGGCCAGGAAACCAAGGGAACTTGGAGATGGTGCAAGGACAGGATTCACAGAGCCATAATGAATGGGAGTGGAATCACACTGGAGTGAGGTCTAGCTCCAGAGCTGGCTGCCAGGAATCTATCCACCATCTTTTGTTGTTGAATATTTGGAGCTCGATTTGAAGGAATTAGTTGATGTGGTCTAAGATGGCCCAGTGCTGGGAGCAGGAGGAGAGCAGGAATAGGGTAGTTGGAGCATCCTATGACAGAGTCAAACTCTAACTTGCTTTGTGATAGAGTCAGGAGCCAAAGAGTTATCCACAGCCTAGGAGACTGGCTTCCGAATCTAGAAAGAGGAAACAGAATGGGGATAACCATCAACCTGACTAAAAGAAATCAATTGTGCAAAAGTGATTTAGGGGGTGCAGCAAGGTAGCTCAGTGAATAGAGAGCCAGGCTTAGAGACAAGAGGTTCCTGAGTTCGAATCTGGCTTAAGACACTTCCTAGCTGTGTGACCCTGAGCAAATTACCTAACCCCATTTGCCTAGCCCCCACTACACTTCTGCCTTGGAACCAATACTTAGTATTGATTTTAATACAGAAGGTAAGGGGGTTTAATTTAAAAAAATAAAAAAGATCTAGGGAGTTTAGCAGAATTCAGGCTCAACGTAAACTCTGCACGGTAATAGTTGGCAGCCAAAAAAGCTAAATATAATTGGTGGATCAATCTTTTGTTTCATTAGTGCGTGGAGTTCCCAGTAAAAAACTGCCCTTCGCCATTGCAGATCTCTTCTCAGCAACTCGTAAGCTTAGACAGGGAGTGTCTTTCTCAGGGGTCCCACAGTCAATTTGTGAAAAAGGGGGGACCCAGAGAGGATCCTAGAAGGGATGTGGCAGATAGGGGGCCAGTTCCCAGACTCAAGAAGCCCCAGGTTCTATCTAAGCTACACTAATAGAAACAATATCTTTCTTCCATTAAAAACATTTTTAAATGTATTTTGCTAAATATTTCCCAATTATGCATAATTTTTAATATTCATTTTTTAGGATTCTGAGTTCCAAATTCTTTCCCACCCCTTGAGAATGCAAGCATCATGATATCAATTATACACATGAAGTCATGCAAAACCTATTCCCGTGTTAGCTGTGTTTCAAAAGAAAACAGAGGAAAATCCCCAGAAAAAAATAAAGTAAAAAAAGCAGAAGTATTGTCTTTCAGTAAAAAACCCATTGCCCCAGGACGTGAAGCTAGGTTTACCCTACCTGGGAGGTTTGCCCTACTGAGAATATTCCTTGAGGGCAGGAACTTCTTTGTATCTGGCACCTAGTAAACAAAGGAGGACCAAGACTGAATCACCCAGTTAGGGTCCAGCAGAGACTGTGACAGGTCAGAGCACTGGGAGGATCAAATCCAGTGAAATTCAGTAGGAACCAATGTAAAGTCTCTACCGTGGGTTCAAGAAGTCAACTTTGATCAATCAACATTGAGCAAGTACCTAGTAAGTGCCAGGCCCCTGCTAAGCGCTAGGGATACAAAGAGGCAAAAGACACACAAAAGGCATGCAAAGAGGCTCTGAGGAGATGCTCTCGCTCTATAACAGATATATACAAAGTGAGCCATATACAGGACAAAGAGGCAGTAGAGGGAAGTCACTGGAATTAAAAGGGGTTCAGGGGGCAGCTGGGTAGCTCAGTGGAGTGAGAGTCAGGCCTAGAGACAGGAGGTCCTGGGTTCAAATCTGGCCTCAGACACTTCCCAGCTGTGTGACCCTGGGCAAGTCACTTGACCTCCATCGCCCACCCTTATCAATCTTCCCACCTATGAGACAATACACTGAAGTACAAGGGTTTAAAAAAAAGGGGGGGGGAGGGGTTCAGAAAGGTTCTCTGTAGAAGATGGGGTTTTATTTGGGACTTAATGGAAGCCAGGGAAGTCAGTGGTGGGAATGGAGGAGGGAGAGCATCCCAGGCATGGGGGACGGCCAGAGGGAATACCTGGAGCTGAGAGATGGAGGGTCTTATGTGTGGAACAGCTTGAAGGCCAGGGTGACTAGACTAGAGGGAACTATATCTGAAAGTAAGATAAAGATCAAAAAAGTAAGAAGAGGCCAGGTGGTAGCTAGATATCACATAAAGCAGAGGGACTGGAATCAGGAAGAAATGAGTTCAAATCCAGTCTCAGACACCTTGGGCAAGTCACTAAACTTTGCCTCAGTTTCCTCATCTGTAAAATGAACTGGAGAAGGAAATAGCAAGCCATTCCAATATCTTTGCCAACAAAACCCCAAATGGGGTCATGAAGAGTCAGACTTGACTAAAAAATGACTAAACAGCTTATGAAGGTCTTTGAATGTCAATCAGCAGGTTTCGAATTTGTTTCAGAAGGAAACCATTATAGTTTATTGGGGGGGGGGGGGGGGGGGGGCGGTGACAGGATTGGGCCTGAGTTTTAGGGAAATGACTGCAGTGGCTGAATGGAGGACAGATTGGAGTGAATGAGTCTTGGAGAGTGAGGAGAGATTTGAGACAGAAAGACCCTTAACAGGCTATTCCAGTCGCCTAGGTTTGCCAAGGCCCGCACCAGTGCAGAGAAGGGGCTGTATTCAAGAGGTGCTCTAGAGGTGATATCAACAAGCCTTGGCACCATATTGGATACAGGGTGAGGGGAGAGAGGAAGGAGCCCAGGATGAGGCATGCCTAATGTCTGGGAAGATGGCCTTGTCCTCCTCTGGAATAGGGAAGGTAGAAGGGGGAGGGGGAAAGGTTTAAGGCAGTGATTCCCAAAGTGGGCGCCACCGCCCCCTGGTGGGTGCTGCAGGGATCCAGGAAGGCAGTGATGGCCACAGGTGCATTTAGCTTTCCTATTAATTGCTATTAAAATTTAAAAAAGAAAAAACTTAATTTCCAGGGGCTAAGTAATATTTTTTCTGGAAAGGGGGCGGCAGGCCAAAAAAGTTGGGGAACCCCTGGTTTAAGGGGAAAGATAATGAGTTCTGCCTTGGACATACTGGGTTTCAGATGTCCGCTGCACATACTACTAGAGCTGTCTGAAAGGCAGATGAAGATGAAGCGTTTCGGGCAGGAAAAGCAAGAAAGATCTGAGAATCAACAGCCTAGAGATGGCCAGGAAATCCGTGGCAGCAGATGAGATCCCCAAATGTTGGCCTTGTGATTAAGCTGCAATTTGTCTGAAAAGGCTCTCGGGGCTTTATGGGTGTGCGAGGTCACCAGGATTCACTAAGGAGATCACAAGCTAAGAAAGCTAGGAGTGGGGATAGGGAAGGGCAGGGTCACATCATCTCCACATCAGGGAGTGGCTGTGCTGAGTTAGGGCTGGGTGGGACCCTTTAAGGAGTCCTTGGAGTAGCTGGAAGGGACTAGGAAGGGCCTGGAGGGGATGATAAATCAGTTAAAGCAATTGGACTGTATTTTGCCCACAGGAGAAAAGAACCTGCCTTCCAGAAGGTGAAAAGCTGAAAGGCTGAAGAGGGATTAGACTTATTCTTCTCCACCTGACAGAGAAGGCAGAGAAGCAATAGGTAGAAGCTGGGAAAGTTCATGGAGACTTGATGTCAGCAAAAACTTCCCAAGCAGCAGAGCTGTCATCCACCTCAGAGTAAATGGGCTCTCTTGAGAAGCGGTTCTCTCTTTTCCACAATGTTCAGGCACGGGCTGGGTCCACCATGATGGGGATTGTTGCCTAGGCTGGACACAAGGCGACCACTAAAGAGTGCTCTTCCTACTCTCGGTTCCCTGAAATTTTATGCCTCAGATTGATGTGGAGGTGACCCTGGATTCTCCAAAGACTCTGCCAGCTGAATCCAAGTTCTGGTGGTCTCTACCAGGCTGGACTAGCTCCTAGTACAGCCTAGGGATAGGCAGTGTGTGTGGCATTTAAGGATCAACCTAGTGAAACTTGGAGAGACTCATCACCTCAGGGAAGGCTCTCACATTGGCGAGCGGGGCTGACTATTTCCCTCACAACTCTCAAAGACTATCTCTTCCCTCATAGAAGGACTGAACCTCCCATCAGTGGAGGGAATTGCCCAGGCCACCGAAACCCAGGAGCCTGAAATCTTTTGAAAGGGTCTTTCACAAAGGATGAGATCTTCTCACTGGATTTACTCTTCTTCTTGTTCAAAAGGCATGAAAGTACCCTGTACTGTTCTGGCTGCCACATTAGAGACTTTGATGAGAAGAAAGAAGAAGGAAGAACCACTTATACAGCCCTTAAAAGTTGACAAAACACTTTACATACATCAGCACAAGCTGGTCTACAGAACCTGAGAACCAGGCCAGAAGAGAATGAGCTGAAAAATCTGGGGATGTTTAACTCCTTTTTTTTTTTTATTATTCAAAAATATTTTTTTTACCCAATTACATATAATAACAATTTTCCACATGCATTTTCCAAAATTATAAGATCCAAATTGTCTCCCTCTCTCTCATTCCCTCTTCCCTCCTACCTCTCAGAGATGGTAAGCAATCTGATTTGGGCTGTACATGTATTATCGTGCAAAACATACTTCCAGTTTGGTCATTGTTGTAAAAGAATACTCCTATAGAACCCAAACCCCAAAATAAAAGCATAAATAAACTCATGTGAAAGACAGTCTGCTTTGATCTGCTTCTGACTGCAGCAGATCTTTCTCTGGAAGTAGACAGAATTCTTCAGAATTGTCCCGGATCATTGTATTCCTGAGAGGAGCCAAGTGTTTCACATTTGCACACTATTACTCTCACTGTGTGCAGTGTTCCCTAGGTTCTGATTATTTCACTTTGCACCAGTTCATGTAGGTTTTTCCAGGTTTTTCTGAAATCATCCAAGTATCATTTCTTATAGTACAATAGTATTCCATTGCCAACATATACCCCAATTTGTTCAGCCATTGGGGATGTTTAGATCTGAGAAGAAAGGACAGCAGGGATGAAAGGATGGGAACAGTAGTGGACATAAAACTGGGTTTGGAATCAGAGCCCCTGAATTCGAAGCCTGGCTTTGCCACTCACAAACTGTTTCTTTGGGCAAGTGATTTAATTGCTCTTGGGTTCAGTTCCCTCATCTAAACTGTGGTCTTCCCCTCCGCCCTTCCTCCCAGCTCATTTAAAGTAATCACAGAATCTTGCCAAGCCTTACAAGGTTTTACTAGACAAATAATATGGTCTTCCCCCAGATCCTTTTATGAGGAGCGAATGTTTCTTGGATTGAGTCAAGAAGGGAACAGTGAGGTTTGAAAAGCAAGCAGTTTGTCTCTGGAGACTTTAACTGACTGATATTGGAAGAATGGGAGAGATTGCAAGCCAAACTCTACCTGTGTGTCAGAGACCTCCTGCAGGAAGCAAGAAAGGACTTCTCTCTCCTCCATCACTAATTAGCCATGTCATTCTTTTTTTTAAGTTTAATTAATTAATTTAGAACATTTTCCCATGGTTCCATGAATCATGTTCTTTCCCTCCCCTCCTCCCACCCACCCCCATAGCCAAGGAGAAATTCCACTAAGTTTTACATTTGTCATTGATCAAGACCTATTTCCATATTATTAATATGTGCACTAGGGTTGTTGGTTAGAGTCTACATCCCCAATCCTATCCCCATCGACCCATGTGATCAAGGAGTTGTTTTTTTTTTCTCTGTGTTTCTGCTCCCACAGTTCTTCCTCTGAATGTGGATAACTTTCTTTCTCATAAGTCCCTCAGAGTTGTCCTGGGTCATTGCATTGCGGCTAGTACAGAAGTCAGTTACATTCGAATGTGCTACAATGTATCAGTCTCTGTATACAATGTTCTCCTGGTTCTGCTCCTTTCACTCTGCATCAGTTCCTGGAGATCTTTCCAGTTCACATGGAATTCCTCCAGTTCATTATTCCTTACAGCACAATAGTATTCCATCCCCATCAGATACCACAATGTGTTCAGCCATTCCCCACATGAAGGGCATCCCCTCATTTTCCAATTTTTTGTCACCACAAAGAGTGTGGCTATAATAGCCATGTCATTTTTTTTAAATATTTTATTTTTTTAGAAAGATTTTCCATGCTTACATGATTCTTGTTTTTACTTTCCCTTTCACCCCCCTTTACCCCTCCCACATCCAACGTGCATTTCCACTGGTTTTAACACGTGTGATCAATCAGGACTTATTTACATATTATGGATAGTTGCATTTGTGTGGTCCTTTTGAATCTATATCCCCAATCATGTCCGCATCCACCCATGTGTTCAAGCGATTGCTTTTCTTCTGTGTTTCCACTCCTGCAGTTCTTCCTCTGAATGTGGGTAGCATTCTTTTCCATAAATCCCTCAGAATTGTCCTGGGTCATTGCATTGCTGCTACTACAGAAGTCCATTACATTTGATTTTACCACAATGTATCCATCTCTGTGTACAATGTTTTCCTGGTTCTGCTCCTTTCACTCTGCATCAATTCCTGGAGTTCTTTCCAGTTCACATGGAATTCCTCCAATTTATTATTCCTTTGAGCACAATAGTATTCCATCACCAGCATATACCACAATTTGTTCAGCCATTCCCCAATTGAAGGGCATCCCTTTGTTTTCTAGTTTTTTGCCACCACAAATAACCATGTTATTCTTAAGAACCACTAAACCAATAGGAGGCACTGCACTACTGGAGGGGGAAAAAGTATATACACATGGACCCAATAGTTTCAGAGAAACAGTGACCCTAGGGAGGAAGCCACTACAAGGAGCTAGACTTGGCAATGAAAGTAAAATGTTGGAGAGAAGCAAATCCAAGTGAACAACCTACCCAAGTAGGATATGGCACCCAAAGGATTCTATGAATGTAGAGAAAGCACTTCCAAGCTCTGAACTCCCAGCACATGGGAGTTACCTTTGCCCCACATGTATCCTACATGTACTCCTCATTACTATTTTACTCTGATCATGAACCCACTCTTCTTATGTTTAGATTTAAGAGGTTTATCAGTGGAATATTTTGCCCTCACCATTCTTGGTACTTGAGTGAAGTGCTGAGAACTAAGGAAACACACTGGTGGGGGCATCCAAGCCACAGCATTAGAAAGGATAGCCTCACAAGGTTCTCATTGGAACTCAAAGTGGCAGCCCCCCAACCCCTGAGTGCTAGTACAAGTTAGGGGAGCTGATTAGTTGACTTCTGTGGTTCCTGTCAGCTCTCATTCCACAATCTATGACCCTATCATGTGTCTCAGCAGTGAGAATGAGAGGCAATGAGGAGAATCCTCCATGTGATGAAAAATTCCCCAAATGTTAACATTCTCCCAAAGTGGGATCGACAACATCGGGAGGTACTGAGTTCCCCTTAGCAGAGGTCTTTGAAAAAAGGCTATTTTATATCCAGCCCATATTTCCATCTTGATGAAAAGGACTACATCTTCCCCCATAATCCTCTCAAAACTCCTTGACATCAACTCCCACTCTCTCTTCCTTTCTTCCAGACTGACAAAGAAATGAATTTTTTCCTTGCCAGCCCCTGTTCTTAATCCCATCTCCTCCCATCTTCTTTATTAGGTTGCATTCTCAATCATCTCCCTTTTCTTTCTTGAATCTTTGACCTCCCTAGCAACTATTTCCCTCTCTACTTCCTTCCAACATGTCCAAGTGTCCCCCACTCTTGAGAAAAACCTGCACTGGACACTGCCATCTCCTCAGTCTGTCATCCTATATCTCACCTCTCTTTCTCAGCCAGATTTAATAAGAAAGCTGCCTTCCCTCCCTGCCTCCACTTTCTCTCCTCTCACTCACTCCTCAGTCTTTGCAATCTGCCTTTCAACTGATTTCATCACTTTGCTGACATTCCTCTCTCCAAAGTTCCCAAGAATCTCTTCAGTGCCAAATCGGATGTTTTTTTTCTCAGTCCTAACCTTTCTTGACCTACTTCTGCCTTTTGCACTTGCTCACGCTCTCCTCCTGGAGATTCTCTCCTTTCTGGGTTTTCAGGGCCCTGCTCTCTCCTGGTTCTCGTCCTATCTGTCTGCCCCTTCTTGGACACCTTTTCTAGCTCATCCACATCATGTCTCCCAGCTGTGGGTGTTCCCTGAGGCTCAATCTGACCACTCTTCTCCCTCTTTCTTGGTAACTTCCTCAGGTCCCATGGTTTAATTATCATCTTGAGGGGACAGCTACATGGCTTAGGCCTCCCTAGATGGGAGGTCCTGGGTTCAAATCTGTCTTCAGACACTTCCTACCCATGTGACCCTGGGCAAGTCACAACCCCCATTGCCTAGCCCTTACTACTCCTCTGCCTTAGAATCAATATTGATTCTAATATGAAAAGTAAGAGTTTTTAAAAAATGCATCATCTCTCTACAAATGATTCTCTCGTCTGTGTGTCTGCCTCCAGGATTTTCTCTGACTCATCCATTGGACACTTCAAAGGAGATCACCAGAGATCTTAAACTCATCACGGCTAAAACCAAACTCATTCCTTTACCCCAAAAGCTTCCCTTCTTGCAGACTTCCCTGTTTTTGACAAAGGCCCCACCATCTCTCCAGTGTATCTCATTCGAAATCTTGGCCTTATCCTGGACTTGGTCATTCCCTTCTTTCATACCTCTCCATCTCTCCACAATGAATCTCACCCCTGACTCCTTGGCTACGTTCCGCAGCCTACAACCTGAGTTCAGGCCCCCATCGCCTCTCCAAGATCACTGGAACAGCCTCCTCCTTGGCCCCCTCGGCTCAGATTTCTCCCCACTCTACTATATCATACACATTGTGCCAAAGAGATTTTCTTTAAGCTCACACCTGACTATGTGACTCCCTAAGTCATCCAACTCCGGTGACTGCCTAGAAACTTCTCTGTTTGGCCTTTAAAGCCCTAAAAAAGCCTGGCTGGCCCCTACCTAGCTCACCAGCCTCCTTGTCTTGAGCTCAGGCATCCTGCCTCGCTGGCTTTCTTGCTATTTTTCATAAATGATAATCCAAGATGGCATTTAGCTAACGCTTTATACTTTGTGAAACGCTTTTACAAATACCATCTCATTTCATCTTTACAATAGCTCTGGGAAGAAGGCACTATTATTATCTCCATTTGACAGCTGAAGAAGCTGAGACAGACAGTGACTTAGTCAGGATCACACTGCATGTAAATTTCCTAGGACAGATTTGAACTCAGGTCTTCCTGACTCCGGTTTGGCACACTGTCCCCTACCTGCCCACACTCCATCTCCCCCACTCCTCTGTACCTTCTCTTTGGCCATCCTACATGCCTAGAATGCACGCCTGCCTTACTCCTTCCTCAATGGGTCTCTCTCTTCCTTTAAGATATACCCTGGGGACCACCTTCTGTATGGTCTTACCCAACCTCTCTCTTAACAACTGCTGGTGTCTTTGCCTCAGAACTACCTGGTGTTTAGCTACTTTGCAAGTCATTGTGCTGTTTCTATGGATGTTGATGGGATTTTTCTAGGTGGCTACTTCTGCCATTATAATAGAAGTTCAGGGAGAGCAGGACCTGCTTAATTCTTTGTGCTTATATTCCCAGGCTATACAGGCTATTGCAGGAGGACCTGCACCTCTGCTGCAAGGGCTTGTTTAGGACATCTGGGTGTCCAGGGACGATGGCACCATGGCACAAGGGCTCAACAAGCCTTTTCAGGGCTGCTCGTCCATCTTTGGTGTTTACCTTTCACCCAGCTCTCACCTGTGGCTCTAAGAAGCTAGAGCTGGACACACACACACACAGAGTAAATAGAAATTTTACCCCTGAACTACATTACCCAGCATCCTTTCCCCTTCATCCACCTTGCTTCCTCATGTTTGTTTATAAAGTGTGTGTATTCCCCACCCTCTCTCTCTTCTCCCCAGTGTGAGGTCTGGGAAGCTTCTCTTTACTGTAATGGTGAGGCACCAGGGATGTTAATTATTATTAAAATATAACCTAAATGGTTTGTGGGTCCACACTGGGTTGAAGGAGAGACAGGACCAACCAGGATAGGGAGACCAGGGTTCACTGTTTTAACTGACACAGGAATGGCAGTTGGCCCAACAGTCACCCAACTCACCCTGGGCCAGGGTCTATGGAACCAGCAGGCAAAGGTAAAAGTTTATACAGTTTAATTGAGGGTAACTAAATAAAGGATGGGATAGGGGATTCTACACTTGAAAACCTAAGGGCAAATCACAGGGGGCAGGGAAGGACTTAACTACACTATCCTATTGACCTAAGCCAGGCAGGGCCCAAAGGAGCAGTACTGAAATCACAGGGAAAGTTTCTTCAAACCTGGTTCCAGCCAGGTTTGGTCAGCACAGCTAAAGGGCCTGAGGGTGGCTTTCAATTGGGGTCTCACAGTAATCCAAGGATGGTCACAGGATGACAAGAGCCAACTCTGCCAGGTGATCCAAGGTACCCAGGTAGAGAGAGTGAGTTTGCAATGCTGTCCACCAGATCCCAAACCACTTCCCCACTTGGTGCTGCTCAGCAGGTCTGTTGTCCGCTGCTGAAAGCCTCCACCTCTCAGTGTCCAGGGAATCTGGATGCAGTTTTTCCCTAACTCTGAGATCTCCCAGGATTAGCAACAGTTAAGTTCCCAACCGCTAATGGAGTCTCTCTCAGAGCACAAGCCCACTTCCTGTTCCTTCATTCCATCTTGGAATCCTCCAGCCCTTCCTGCTAGGTCCAACACTAATACTAAATTAATTGCTAAATAAACCCTCACAACATTACTAAGGCTATCACTTCCTCTTTTCAAGTTGTTATTAATACATCTTATAAAAATATAATGCTTGGAGTGTTGGATATTCATTTTCAATCTCACAACACACACATACACAGACACACTGATACTCAGACACAGACACACAGATAAACACACACACACACACACACACACACACACACACACACACACACACACACACCTCTTGGCAGACTGCGATAAACCAGGTTGAAGGGAACCAACAAGTCTTGAATGGATCAGTAAGCTAGGGAGAGTTCAAATTTGACTTCAGACACTTAAAAACCTGCACAAGACCTCTGTTTGTCTGTTTCTTCCTCTATAAAATGAGGGTCATCATAGCACCTACTTCTGAGGGTTGTCTGAGGATCAAATGAGATTTTTGTAAAATCCTTCACACAGTGTGTGGCACAGAGTAGGGGCTACAGGTCAACACAGAGAAGAAATCTGATGTTGTATGCAGCATTCTACACCCACAGCCCCCCTATTTCAGCAAAGAAGTAGGGAGCAGAGTCTTCTCATATCTCTTCTTTGGGACCAGTCTTGGTTATGAGAGTTTCACAGCATCTTGAGGTTGTTTTTTCCCTTTCTATTTACATTGTTGAAACTATTCAGTATAATTTTCTTGTTTCTGCTTACTTCACTTCTATCATTTCATATAAATATTTCCATGCTTTTCTGTATTCATGATATTTATCATTTCTTATTGCTCAATAAAATTCTATTAAATTTATGTCATGCAATTTGTTCAGTCATTCTTCAATTGTTGGGCATCTCCTTTGTTTCTAATTCTTTGCTACCACAAAAAGTAATACTATAAATATTCTGGTCTGTATGGGAAATTTTTTTTGATCATTGTTCTCTTTGGTAGAATAGACCTAATAGATTAATTTCTGGGTCAAAGGATGTGGACATTTTAGTTACTTCCTTTGCAGTTTTTGAAATGTTTGAGAATGAATGGACCAATTCTCAGGTCCACCAACAATGCATTAGTATGCCCATCTTTCCACAACACCTCCACCACTGAACAAGATCATAGATTCAAAGCTGGAAGGGATCTCTAAGACCAGCTATTCCAATCCCCCCTTTTTTACATATAGATGAATAAACCAAAGACCAGGCAAACAGTTTCTTGCCTAAGATCACAAGGGTAATAAAAAGCAGAGTCAGGATTCATACCCAGGACCTTTGACTTTAGATTCAATACTCTTACCATTTTACCATTTCTCATCTTTGGCAATTAAATCAGTGTGAAATAAACCTCAGGGTTGTTTTATTGACTTTTCTGATTATTAGTGATTTGGAGGATTTGTTCATGTGCTTGTTAATAACATAATTCTTTTGAAAACTATTAGTTCATATACTTTGGATATCTATCTATTGGCAAATGGCATTGGGTCTCATATATTTGTGTTTGGTGCTTATATCCTTCCCTTTCCAACACTGCCTCCTGGGTTATGTTAGTGCAGTACAAAAACACTGTTGAATTTTGTGGGTTTGTTCTGGAGTCTACAACGTTACTGAATCTCCTGCCTCAATTAATTTATTTGCTGATTCCCTAGGATTGTCTAAGTAAGCCAAATCATGATATCGGCAAATAGGCAGCTAAGTAATATCATGGATAGTTACTGAAGTAACCCTCTATATGTCTTTCACAAACAAAGTTGGTCAAAGAGTCCCTTGTCCATCCACATTTGTCTATCCAAACAACTCTCCCTCTTCTCCTTATGGGAATTCTTTATGCTTGTACCATCAGAATTTCACTCTTGAGTTTCCTGTCCTTTTCAGAAGATACATGTTACATGTATTTACATACACGTAGATTTTTTAGACAACAAACACGCACACATACATATATAACTTGATTTTAAGGAACTGAAGGAAAAATATGTTTTTTCCACTTGGTAGCACCTAGATTTTAGCACAATTCTTTGAACATGGCAAATATTCAGTCAATATTTTAAAGTTTTTTAATATATAATCTTATTATAAATCATCTATATGTGTGTATGTGTATATAGAAAATATATACTAGATAAAGTGATATATATGTCTACACATGTAAATGTAATGTCACCACCATCAATGATCCAGAACAGAACAAAACAAAGCCAGATATCCTAGTGACTAAGGTTGTTTTTGAATAAGGGAGAGAATTTCAGAAACATCCTCCGTATCCTACACTGCAAAATGCTGGGAACAGAATTTTGGCAGAATTTATGATGATTTAGGGAAAGGAAGCTGAAAACAGAGAAAACTGGCTGGAGTTCTCCTTCCTTGGTTCTGACTCATGCCTGTTGACCACTATCCGTAAGTCTTCTGCTCATGCAAACAAGTTTGATGAACAATTAACCCTCCATGAACCAGCAAACTGGGTGCTGGTCTTGTAAATAACTTTCCAGGAGGTTTCCCTGAAGTGGGTATCATTATATGCAAGATTATATGGATGGTGAGGTATAAAGACACTCCCCTTCAATTTATGAAGGCACTGTCCAAGGTTCTGGGGGTACTTAGACAAAAATAAAAGTCTCTGCCCTCAAGGAACTTACTATGTCCTATTGAACAGATACAGTGCATGCATGCCCAAGAAAAAACATGATAATCTGAGGAGAGAGAAAGAACAAAAAAATGGGGGAAGGAGAGACTTTGTGTCAAAAGTGAACTTTGAGGAAAGATAAGTCTTTTAAGAAGCAAAGAGGAGGAAAACCTGCATTCCAGGCTTGGGATACAGAGCTAGGGAAAGAGTTACAGATTTCAGAGATCAGCAAGTAGGCAGTTTGGTTGGAACATAAAGTACATGGAGGAAGAATGTTAGGAAGTCTAGAAAGGAAAGTGGGAACCATATTGTAGAGGGCCTTAAAAATCCTTTAAATACATTTTATCCAAGAGATAATAGGGAGCAAATGGAGGTTGTTGAGCAGAGGAATGAACTGGTCAGATATGTGCTTTCAACAGGTTGTCTTGGTAGCAATGTGAAGTATGAATCAGAGAAGAGAGAAATGTAAATAGCGCTGAAATAATCCTGGAGAAAGGTGAGGAAATTATAAATAAGAGGAATGGCTCCATGAATGCAGAAAAGGGGAGGGATTTGGGAGGCATTGTAGAGGTGAAATAGATGATACTTGGGGGCAGCTGGGTAGCTCAGTGGATGGAGAGCCAGGCTTAGAGACGGGAGGTCCTAGGTTCAAATGTGACCTCAGACACTTCCCGGCTGGGTGACCCTGGGCAAGTCACTTGACCCCCATTGCCTACCCTTACCACTCTTCTGCCTTGGAGCCAATACACAGTATTAACTCCAAGATGGAAGGTGAGGGTTTAAAAAAAATAATTAAAAAAAGAAATTGATGATACTTGGTAACTGACTGGATATGAGAGATGATGGAGAGTGGCATTGGTAATTATTCTGAGGCCATAAAGTTAGGTGCCTGAACAATAGTGGTATCCTCAAAAGAAACCAGGAAGTTGAGAGAAGAAAAGGATTTTGACTTTGGAATGAGAATTGGCCCCATTTGAGATACGTTGAGTTTCAGCCCCCAGCAGGATATTGAGGTAGAGATGTTTAACAAACTCTGGGCAGTGAGGGATTACAGTTAGCAAGGGAATAGGACTTAATATGCAAAACTGAGATTCATCTATGTAGAAGTGATCATCAAACTCATGGGAGCTGATGAGATCATTGAGATAGGATTCTGAAAAAGAAGAGAAGAGCAAGCTCAAAGGGAAGAGCTTTAGAAAACACCCATAGTGAAGGGTTTAGAACTTGTTCCTGATATCAAGCCTGAACTGACCTCTTTTCAAGTTCCACCACTGCAACTGGTTCTACTGATTACCTACTAATATTGTTACTAATGACAACATGGAAGAAGCATCATAAAAAGTTACCATCTAGTAGATGTCTGTTTGGTCATCAGTACATTGGGAAGATTCTGTATAAAGGATTTTTAGGAGAATATATTCAAGTCACACAAGATGGGAAGACATAGATGGATGGTAATCTACACTGTTGTGGCACCCATTAAAAGACTATAAGATACCCTAGCACTATGTTGGTGAAGATGTGGCACGTATGCCCTGAAAGCATGGAGGGGATGCTCAATTCCCTCTCTCCACCTCTCCTGAGGACATATTTTGCATGTCCCACCCATCTGTCCAGCAGACCAATTTGAGGACTTTCTCCTTCCTCTCTCTGGAGTAATTTGGGGGGCTCACAAGGCAGCTGGAAGATGCAGTTTGGACACACCGTCTCTAAAAGGTTCACCAATGCTGCCCTATTATAATGCCATAGTGAAGAATAGCAAATCCTAGTAAAAAGATCAGACTTGCTGAAAATCACACAATTTTTTTTAAGTAATAGAATTTGTTAAGATGATTCTCCCACTAAATCACAACATTGCAGAATCACAGACTTGGAAGGAGCCTCAATTGTACTTGAACAAAACCCCTCCCTTCTACATAACTAGCAAGTGGTATTCTAGTCTGTGCTTAAAGTTATCCAGTGAGGAGAATCTCACTACAGGACTCAATCCTGCTTTTAGGGGAAGGAAAGAAAACAAATACCTAGTAGGCAATAACTATGTGCCAGGCACTGTGCTGAGTACTTTACCAATATTACCTCCTTTGAGCCTCACAACAGCCTCAGGAAGTAGGTCCTATTATTATCCTCATTTTACAGCTGAGAAAACCATGACAAAGGGTCAGTGACTTGCCCAGGGTTATACAGTCAGGAAGAGTCTGAGGTTGGTTTTTACCACAGATCTTGCTCACTCTAGGCTTGTGCACTTCATCACTTTGCTGCCTTTAATCAGGAGAGGTTTTCCTGATCTCAAACCAAAGTCTGCATCTTCACAACTTTGAGCTGTTATTCCTAACCCTTCTCTCTAGGGTCAAACAATGCAGGTCTACCCCTTGTTCCATGTAACCATCTTTCAAATATTTGAAGGCCTCCTAAATCTTCTCTTCCCCTCAATAAATGTCCCCACTTCCATAATTCATCCTCCCATGGCACTGACTCCAGGTCCTTCCCCATCCTGACTGCCCTCCTCTGGACATTGTCCATCTTGGTTTTATGGAGGACACGGCTCATGAGTAGGACTTTGACAGCATGGAAGAACTTCAAAAGATGGAGATAGGAAAGAGAGGTTACTCTAAAGGTGAGGACTCCACAAATAAAGGCTCCAGGGATGGGTAAGGACAGGATTAAAAGAGGCAATGAAGAGTGGTCCATTTTGGCAGTACAGGAAGAACAGTATGAGATAAGGCAGGAAAGGAAAGTTGCGGACTTTGGCTTGAGATCAAGAAAACTTCTCCCTGATTAGAGCTATCCAAAAGGCAGCAAAGTGATGAAATGCACAAGCCTAGAGTGAGAAAGATCTGTGATAAAAACCAACCTGAGAGTCTTCCTAGCTGTATAACCCTGGGCAAGTCACTTACCCTTTGTCATGGTTTCCTCAGCTATGAAATGGGGATAATAATAGGACCAACTTCCTGGGGCTGTTGTGAGGATCAAAGGAGGTAACATGGGTAAAATACTTGGAACTTTGAATGCTTGGTTCAAGAATTCTGCTAAAGTCAGCTATGGGGAGCTCCTGATGGATTTTGGATAGAAAAGGAAGATGAATAGCACAGTACATTCAAGGCTTACTCAACAGTCTGAAGAATGAATTAAGATATGGGATAGACTGAAGATGGGAAGACTGGTTGGGAGGTCATCATACTGGTAGAGTGGAGAAAGGTGTTTAACCTGGAAACAGAATCTGGGTGCACATCCTGGCTCTTCCACTGTGTTTTCCCGAGTAAGTCATTTCTCCTCTTTTGTCCTCAGTTTCCTCTTCTGAAAAATGAGAGGATTTGGTCTAGATGACCTCCAAGATCTCTACATTTTGACCCTAGGACATATGAGATGAAAGTCTGAATAAGAAGAGTTGAGAGTATGACTGACAAAGCAGGTGCTTTATTGATTAGGACCTGGTTCATGATGACAGGGAGGGAAGGAGTCAGAGATGATGACTCCAAGGCTTCAAGGGCAAACATAGCTGCTGATCCATCTATCTTAGGAAGACCAGCCTGGCTAAATTCAGAGAGCCTCGTCACCAAAACAATGGCCATTAGATGATGAATTTTTTGGCTCCAGAAAGTAAAATGACTACCTCCATGATGATTCATGATCTACACTGGAGAAGGAAGCAGTCATACACACAGATCAGATCATGGGTCCTTGAACTCCCAAAATGTTTTCCCTGCTTAGGAGGCCTAAAAGTCTATTTTAAACAACAACAACAACAACAACAACAACAACAACAACAACAACAACAAAACAACAAACAGAAATACTCTCCATTGTGGAAATGAGAAAATAAATTGGCAGCTGGGGGGCAAATTCAGTTGAGTATGGGGTAGGAGGGACATAATCCACCCCATCTGGGTTCAGTTAAACCAGAACAGGAGGTGCACCATCCCCAAGAGAATCTGAACCAGGTCATGACCAATGGGAAGCCATGGGAAGATGCTTGGGAAGGGAGTAGAAATAGCAGTTGGGAACAAGGCTAGAGTGGAAGAGATGCCCTAGAAGAGAGACACCTGGAAGAAAAGCAGTGGGATTCTCAGGAGTGGAATGTGGGGAGCGATTATGCTCACCATGTAGGGATGGTAGAGGACAAGGGATCAGAGAACCATGGTTAGGAGCCATGCCCCAAGGTGCTGTCAGTCTTAGAGGCCCTGAGACCAAGCCCTGTTCACTCCACTTCAGGTACAACTCTGACTAATGCCCATTTTCTTCTAGAAGAGGGATTAGACCAGAGGCCAAAGCTGGTAGTCAAGGGTGGATGTTGTAGAGAGAAAGTTTAGGCTCCAGGTATAGGAATACACTAGTAAATGTTTAACAATTAGATCTCCAAAAAATTTTTTTTCATGTTTGCACAGCATACTTTTCAGTTTAAACTACATTATAAGTATCTTCATCATTTTCTTAAATCTACAAGAAGCCAATGAATCAAGCCCTGATTCTTAGCATTTGCTAGTTTCTCAGATGTAAATGTTCCCACCAAACATTTAACAATCAGCTCTTATGAACCAGTACAAGCTGGCCTGTAAGCAAACATTTCCTGACAATTGGAGCTGTTCCAAAGTAGAGTGGGCTGCATCAGGAAGTCATGGGTTCCGGTCCCTGGAGGTCTTCCTGTGAAAGCTAGCTGAGCACTTGTCGGGGATGCTGCTCAGGGAGCAGGAGAACTAGCTGGCCATGAAGGCCAGCCTGGAGAGTCTGTGGTTCTCATGACTCAAACTCTCTGACTCAAACAAGTTTTCCTTGTTTGTAGAGGCCGTCCCAAGGGCCACGACCAAAGAAGGGATGAGCCAGAGGGCAGAGAAGTCTTGGGACTGTCGGCCCTGACCCAGATGTGTGGGAACGGGCTGTGGGGCAGAGCCCAATCCTGTCTCTCTCCCCCCTTCCCGGACACCGTCAGCTCCCCAGCTTCCAGATGCTGACTCTTCTGTCTTCCAGATGGTCCCCAGGGAAGAGAGGTGCAATCCTTCCTCAGAATGAGAGCCAACTGCGGCAGGGCTGGGGACAAGGGGCCAGGGATGCTTCGCCAACAAAGCTGCTGCTGAAGTTGTTTTCCCAGCCCAGACAGAACCACAAATGACAAACAGCAGGCAATTAACACACGATGTCAGCATTCTAACCTTGCTTTGGTTTCTCTGGCTCTTGTCATCCCTTTCTCAAACTCTGAACTCACCTCAGCATGACAGGAAGACTCTGGTTCCAGAGTCAGAGGCTCTCAGTTTGAATCCTGCTTCTGACATTTACCACTTTTATGACCTTGCTTCCTCCCCAATCTGGGCCTCAGTTTCCCCATCTATAAAAATGAAAGGACTAAGTGAGATCCCTTCCAGCTGTAAGTCCTCATTGGACTTGTTTAGTTGGCTCTTTTAACCACTTGGCCACACCATCCAACCTTGCTCAAGACCTTGTAGCCATTGGGCATCTCCCTGAATGGAGCCATCTTTCCCAGAAGTTCTCATCTGGGAACACAGATTCTTAGAAAAAGTGATCTGGGCCTAATGATGGTTAAAAATATCCCAATCGTCTTAACAAGCACCAATTGGGAAAGATCAGTAATTGGCTTCCTCCCTCAGAAGAGGACAGATTTTCTCAGCCATCAAAACTCTGTCCTCGATCAACATGGCCTTCATTCAGTTGCTTTTCCAGCTTTGAACAAAAGGCAAAGTAGAACCCGGGGCAGTGGGTTCTTTCCAAAATTATAACCATCTGTTTCTTCAGATAATTTCTTTACTGAGGAGCTGACAGTGCCTCCATAAGAAAATCGAGCACTTTTCAGATGTTATCACATTTCATCTTCACAACAACTATGGGAAGTCAGTGCTATGGCTACCCTTATTTTACAGATAAGGAAACTAAGGCGAAGAGAGATCGAGAACTCACCCAGAGTTACAAAGCTAGTATCACTTGACCACCTAGATCTCCTCTAGAATATCATGGAAAGCACAAATTATTCACGCATCTCCCATGTAAAACTTCCTACTCTTAGGCATCCTGGAGTGTATTGATTGACACACCATCCGTGGTCGCCATGTGCAAAAAGTCTTTGTGTATTTCATCCATCCATTTGAGACCTCTTTGGTTGCCAGGAAGCAAACACTGGTTAAATGGCCCCATGACTGCTGGTAAGAGTGGATGCTTCAGAAGCTCAAAAATCACTGCAAAATCATTCATTCACTTCAACAAAGAGTGATCCAGCCCCTACTATGCGCTAAGAACTGCTCCATGTTGAGGATACAAAGTCAAAAATGAAAGAATCCCTGTCTTTAGGGACTTGACCTTGACTGACAGATGGAAACTGCTTTACAAACATTACAATGTTTATATATGTATATATTCAAGGGACCGTGATGATCTTCTACAGCTTGTTTACCAGAGTGCAGATAGAAAAGGCTCTGGGGCAGGCCATTTTCCTGCATTATGCCTTTATGCAGACTATCACATTGGAGGGGGAAAATAACTGCTTTTCATATGTGGCAAAATTGATTCTAAGGCATTAGATAAGGGTTTAAAAAATAAATAAGTAAAATACCATCCAGGGGTGGCTGGGTAGCACAGTGACTAGAGAGCCAGGCCTGGAGACGGGAGGTCCTGAGTTCTTAACTCCTATTGTCCCCCCCCCCCCTTGCCACTCTTCTGTCTTAGAATTGATTCTAGCACAGAAAATAAAAGTTAAAAAAAAAAAAAACAACAACAACCACCAAAAAAAATCACTGTTTGTACATTTTATTGTGGATCGATGTTATGTCTGGCCCGTTGTCGGCAGCAGCTCAGTCTGGGATCATTTGCCCTTCACGGCATCTCTCCCATCCGTCTAGTTCTCACTAGATCCAGCTGACAACATCCATCATCCATCATCCATCATCCCTCACCTGGTCTGTTCCAGTCCGACTTATTGGCTGAGCTCTCAAGGTTATTTTAAGGTCTGTTGTCTGCGGCAGGCCATTTGTCATGCTGGTCCATGAAAGACAGAGAGCTTCTGATGGAGCTCTTAAGGCACTGGGCCAGAAACACCAGCTACACTTTCAATAGGTGCTCAATTTTTGAAGCCCAAAGTTATGGGCTCCATCCTTCCTACTGTTTCTTTGCGTAATCTGCATTAATCACTAAGTCTGAGCTCCTTGACAATAGCCCTTCTCATATTTCTTTATTGATTATTATCAACAATAACAAGATTGACATTATTATGATCAACTTTTTATTTCCTTTCTTTAGAAAATTATTGATAAACTCTCCCTTCACTGGGTAGTACAATGGATAGAGTGTTGCCCTGTGGTTAGACTTGAGTTCAAATCCTGTCTCGGATACTTATTTTGGGATGCTGGACAGGTCACTTAATGTCTATCTGCCTCAGTTTTCTCATCTATAAAATATTAATAACAGGGGGCAGCTAGGTAGCTCAGTGGATTGAGAGTCTGGCCCAGAGAAGGGAGGTCCTAGGTTCAAATCTGGCCTCAGACACTTCCCAGATGTGTGACCCTGGGCAAGTCACTTGACCCCCATTGCCTAGCCTTACCACTCTTCTGCCCAGGGTTGTTATGAGGATCAAATGGTATAATATTTGTTAAGTGCTTGACATAATGCCTGGCATATAGAAGGCCCTTAAGAAGTGCGTGTTTTCTCCTTTTCTCTCTTCCTTGGGCAAGTTGTTTACCCTACCTTGGCCTTGGTTTCCTCATTTGGCTCTGAAAATGGGATCTGTGTTCTTATGCTGCCTCTGATGCCACCTATCAGTGTGACCTTAGGCAAGTCACTTAACTTAATCCAATCCAATAAATGTTTTTAAAGGGACTATAATGTGCTAAACTGGAGATATAAAAGAGACAAAAGACAGTCCCTGCCCTGTGGGAATTTACAATCCAATGGGAGAGACAACAAGCAAACAAATAGATCCAGAGAAAGATGTAAATAAGGTAAATAGACAATAATGAACGGGGGAAGAACCTGGAATTAAGAGAGATTAGGAAAGGGACTTAAAGGAAGGCAAGAAGTCTGATTTGGAGGAGGGAGATACAAGGAATGGAGGAAAGCCAGAGAGAATGCAGGTAGCTGAGGGATGGAGTTCTTGTTCATTAAATCCCCAGAGCCTCCATTTTGTCTCGTTTTTGTAAAACAAAGGGTGGGGCCACATGACCAATGGCGGACGTAGCAAACGTGCCCCCACATAGCCTAAGACAATCCTGAGAAGCACCTGAACCAGATTGAAAGGTAATTGGGAAATATTTAAGGAATCTTTAAATTAAATACAACCTAAAATGAGTATAAATATAATATAAAATGGACAATATTAATTTGGGGTTTTCTAAGTCAATCTAAGCCCCTTAGAGATTGGTTTTTATTTGAGTCAGGCACCACAGGCCTAGGAGGTGCCTTCTTGCTCTCAAGCCATGATCCTGGGACGTCTAAGAGAAAACTTATTTAGATGATCTGAGAAGCTCCCCAATTCTCTGACCTCTCTTAGATGGACTCGAAACTCCAAATAAAAAGCTGCCTCCGTTCTCCAAACAAAGAAAGGATTTGCTTGAGTTTCAGTTCAGGATGAGTTCTTTTCAGGTCTCAGATTCCACAATTATAAATGTATTCTGATTAGACGCTATTTTTCAGGTATCTCCAGGTCATGTTGCCCCTGCCATTGCCTCCTCCTCTCCCCAAAAGGCAAGTCCCAGATCCCTACATCATTAACACCAAACCTTGATCTTCTGACCTCAACCAGGCCTCCCAGGCGGGGCTCCTCAACCTCAATTGACTTTCTCCCTTAGAAGGTGTATAATTCTCAGAAGAAAATGGATGTTTTATAATCTATAATATAAAGTTTAAATTCTTTTGAGAATAATTTCAGGATAAGGATCTTGCCATCTCCCCAGAATCCAGACTACGAACCTGTTTGGTGAAGACACCATGAAGATGCCTGAAAAGCTTTCACTGTACCATGAAGACCAAAATTTGAACTTTGGGGTGCAGTTGATTGAACTATGGGGAGTGGAAATTGAGTTGAATGCAATTTGTTCTAATTGTACACAATTATGCCAATAGGGGACTGCCCCCAAATTGTTTTTTTGTCAATGCGGCTAGTTTTATCCATTTGTTTATCCATTTCTTTTATCCCCCAAATTCCTAAAATTTTAGAAGTTGTCTATGTTTACAGGTCCAGCGAAGAAAAAAGACAAACTCTTTTTTTGCCGGACCTCAGGGGGAAATGTTAATTGAAATTTGGGAAATGCCATTTAAAAGTATATATATATTTTCTATGGACACGTGGGGACCTTAAAAACTACATTTCCCATGGTCCAACAGGTTTCCCGTTTTGGATTACGTATTCAAGGTGAGGGACAGCTTTAAATAGGGGGAAGTGACTTTGAACTGGTCTCTTTAGCTACCTGAGCATGCGAAGGTAAAATGGCTAAGGCAGGAGTTTGAATACTTACAGGTCCGTGGTCTAATGATTTTATCTCTATCAGCATGGCTTTAATTAAAATACTAATTTCTATATTTATATCAGTCTTTCTCTTCCCCTGAGTTTGAGTTTAATAATTGCAAAAAAAAGTTTGTCATTTTACTTCCTGTTTGAAGTGTAAATACTAGCACGCCCACGTGGAACCCTGGGCTCGGGGCTAGAGAAAAGCTTAGGTCAGTTTTGTAGGAAATCCCATGTGTAGAGCTTGTGGGGGTGGGGGTGGGGTGCCTAAATTAGGTCTTTAGAGAAACACGTGGAGGCTAGAATGTAGGGATAAAGGGGAATATACTTCCCAAGTCTTTAGCAGCAGAGGTGAAGTCTCCAAAGATCTGGCAAAAGCAACAGCCGGAGGTAGTGAAAGCAGCAGCTGGTGGTCATCACTGTTGGGGCTCGGGGTTCTGGGCTCAGAACAGGACAAGCAGCAGCAGCAAGTCTGCTCCAGTGAGTCAGGAAAAGGTGCGGAGATCACAGGCACTGGGACACTGGCAGGACCGTGAGGCAGTGGTCTGTACTGGCGGGCCCAGCAGGGATGAAGTCCAGGTCAGGAGTCAGAAGCGGCGGTGGAGGCAAACTGGCTGGGCTCCGGCGTTTTGGTTTTAAAGCCAGAAGCCAGAATCGGCTGGCCTGACCTCCCTCCCAAGGTGGTTTGGGCTGGACTGGCTGGCTGAGTCCCACCTGAGGCAAAAACGTGCTGTTGCTTTTAGCAAAAGCATGGCGAGCAAGGCCACTTTCCTTGTTTAAAAAATTGCCCGAAAAAGCTGAGCAAGATGGCCAAAAAGCTGAGCAAGATGGCTATCGTTTCTGAAAGGCTATTTGGAAAATTGAGAATTCTTAATCCAAACCTTGTATGGTTGCCATCAATGTTACGATTAAAAATGATAAAGACTGATATAAATATAGAAATTAGTATTTTAATTAAAGCCATGCTGATAGAGATAAAATCATTAGACCACACGCCTATAAGTATTCAAACTCCTGCCTTAGCCATTTTACCTTTCGTACCTTCGCGCGCTCAGGTAGCTAAAGAGACCAGTTCAAAGCCACTTCCCCCTATTTAAAGCTGTCCCTCACCTTGAATACATAATCTAAAACAGGAAAACCGTTGGACCATGGGAAATGTAGTTTTAAGGTCCCCACGTGTCCATAGAAAATATATATATATATATATATATACTTTTAAATGGCATTTCCCAAATTTCAATTAACAAAGGCCAGATTTGTATTCTTTTTTTTTTTTAAACCCTTAACTTCTTTGTATTGGCTCCTAGGTGGAAGAGTGGTTAGGGCTAGGAAATGAGAGTCAAGTGACTTGCCCAGAGTCACACAGCTAGGAAGTGTCTGAGGCCGGATTTGAACCCAGGACCTCCCTTCTCTGGGCCAGACTCTCAATCCACTGAGCTACCCAACTGCTGGGTGTATAAAGCTCAGTTTTTGTAGTTTGATCTGTTCAGTTCCCATTTGGGGGCGTTTTCTGTTTCTGGCAAAGATACCAGAGTGGTTGGCCATTTCCTTCTCCAGCTCATTTTAAAGATGAGGAAACTGAGTCCAACAGGATTAAGTGACTTGCTCAGGGTCACACAACTAGTATCTGAAGTTGGTCTTGAACTCATATCTTCCTGAATCTAGCCTTCTATCTATCCACTGAGCCACTAGCAGCCCCACAGCACCCTCTATGTTAATAAATACTTTCCCTTTCATTCATTCATTCATTCCTACACTTGGTGGCAGGTTCTAGACCAGGCCCTGCAGCGGAATGATGAATGTAAGTGTAATTGCAGAAGGCCCAGAAATCGGTACTGAATGTCATTCAGTAAAAGGTCTGATCAATTCGAGAGAAAGAAATGCTTTGGTAATTGGATCAAGAAAGGACTGAAGGCTACCTGAGGGCCATTTGCGAAGCAGCTGGCTGTGTGGGGCCACGTGAGCAGCAGGAGCAGCTGAATGGTGTCTGTCCTTCCTCTGTAAAATGGAGATAATTATGTTGTTGTTCGGTCTTCATTCTCCAAGAGGAGCGATGAGATCATGGGAAGGTGTCTTGACTTGCCCGGGAATCGGACTGAAGGGAGGCAGAGTGCCTCACTCTCACTTCCAGAGTCATCCAAGTCCAGGACAAAAGTCAGGGCTCACCTGGCGGCTACAAACTTAAATGTTGGCTGTCATAAACTGAACTGAACTCTGAAACTTGTCCAGAATGACACACCTAGTAAACCTCTAAGGTGAGATTTGAACTCAGGTCTTCCTCACTTAAAGTCGACACCTACAGAGGGTGGAGCTGTATAGCACATCCAGGGATACAAACTCTAGTGACTCACCAGCGACCTCTCACTTAGTGTGCAAAGTGCCAAGGAAAGGTGGATGAAGCCAGTAATGAAGGACTGCAGAGAGGGAAGAGGGAGAGGCTCAGTGTCTCTGTCTCTGTCTCTGTCTCTGTCTCTGTCTCTCCCACCTCAGCCCCTTCCCACTGACCAGCTTACAACTTTGGGAACCTTGAAAGATTGGAAGATCCAGTTCCTGTCCATGGAGATAGCTGTGGCCACAGAACAACTGGGCAGTTTGATCCAAGGATGGCATCACTTTCTGGGGTCGTCGAGAAGTGTTGGCTTTGGACCCCGCAAAAGCCCAGAAGAGAGCCATACCCATGGGGAACCTTATGGGGATTCTACTGGACTTTCTACAGAAACCTGGTATGTGCAAGGGGAGGGGGCGCCCCAATTTGTGGAGAATGTTTTAACTGCTGCTATTGGAACAGCTTAATAAAATACTTAATAAATAATAAATAAAATAAATTAATAAATCATAACAAATAAACGAATGGATGCATAAAGATAAATAATAAAACTTAATTAGATACTCTTAAGTCTGATTTTTCAATCAAGAAGAAGAACACTTATTGGGGCTGCTAAATAATACTTAGAAATCCAGGCACCTCAGAGTTACCTCTACAGTCCTGAAGGGGAGGAAATTGGAAGCCACTTTCCAGGGACTTGACTCACCCATGTGAGTATTCAGCGAGTAACCTCAGAGGAGATGCAAAGAAAGACAGCTGTGAACTTATTGGCCATATAGTCAAGGAGTGTCCATCCATCCATCCACCCTTCATCTATCTATCTATCCATCCATCTATCTATCTATCTGTCTGTCTGTCTGTCTGTCTGTCTGTCTGTCTGTCTGTCTGTCTATCTGTCTATCCATCTATCTATTTATCTTTTTGTTTGTCTATCTATCTATCTATCTATCTATCTATCTATCTATCTATCTATCTATCTATCTATCTATCTATCTATCTTTTTGTTTGTCTGTCTGTCTAT
>NC_058133.1:9969656-10009255 GCF_016433145.1 Gracilinanus agilis | reverse complement strand
CTTCCTTCCTTCCTTCCTTCCTTCCTTCCTTCCTTCCTTCCTTCCTTCCTTCCTTCCTTCCTTCCTTCCTCCCTCCCTCCCTTCCTTCTTTCCTCTTCCCAAGCATCCACCCATCCATCTCTTGAGATTCTGGGATTCTATGTCCAAATGTTGTCAGGAAAATGCCCACCACCACGTTGCTGGCTTGGCCTGAGTGATGTCACAGATCCGGTGTGAGGAAAGGGCCCCAGGATTAGAGACAGAAGGCCAGCACTCAGCCCTGGTTTCACAGGATCTGGAAGGGATGTCCGAGGTTGTTGAACTCAGCTCCCTTATTTTACAGATGAGGAGACTGAGACCCAGGGAGGAGAAGGTCACACAGGTCATAAAGGGCAGAACCAGCATTTGAACCCAAGCCCTCTGGGACCTGAGACAAATCATTTTCCCTCCCTGGGCCTCAGTTTCCTCATCTGTAAAATGAAGGCATTGGATTCCGTGGCCTCCAAGGTCTTTTCTAACACGACATCTCTGGTCCTATCACTTCTAAGATCCCTTTCGGCCCTGAATTTAGGCTGCAGTGATTTCTCCGGGGAAAGGAGAAATCGGGCCTCTGGTCCAAGGGCAGTTTTCCATCCAAAAAGCAAAAAGAATGAATCCACCAGCCAGCATTCACTGAGACTTTACTACGCGCCAGGCCCTGGGCTAAGTGCTGGGGGTACAAAAAGAGGCCAAAGCCAGAACTCCTCCTCAAGGAGCTCCCAGTCCAAAGGGGTGACAAGAAGCCGCGGTTGGCAGCAGTTCTGAAATGGGTCACTCTGGTGAGTTGCCTGGGACACCGAGATATGAAGTGACATGACGTGGAAGGGCCCGGTGGAGTGTGTGCATGGGTGGGGGGCACAGGAGCCGAGTGCAAGTTTTCCTGCCTCCGAGGCTGGCTCTCAGGCCACGCTTCCTCTCTGTATGATGCCCGGCTCACACTAGATGCTCGAGAAATGATAGGAACAAGGACCATTTCCTTCATTTTCTTGGCATTCCTAATGCCTAGCACAGTGCCTGGCACAGTCGTGCTCAGTGACTGACCCATTGCCTTCTGGGTGCCAGGATTCTACTTGGGGTAGCACGGGGACCCGAGAGTGTGTCTTTCATCCTATTCTGCAGGCTGGGAACCCTCCGGCCTCCCCTCGGCTACCATGGATCGTTAGGGGAGCCTCGGCATCCTCAGGACGGGCCACCAGCCTTGGGGCAACTCTGTTGTCCTCACCAGCTTCCAGAAGCTGCTGCCAGGTGCGAGGTGGTGCGAGCAGAAGACATCGTGGCGCAGTTGGGGTGGAGGTTGGAATTGGAGGCAGAGGGCACAGGCTGGAATGCCCGCCTGGCAGCTTAGCAGCCCTGTAGGTGGCTCTGGGGGCCTTCCAGCATGACTCTGTGTTACCATGCCAGTCCCTGCCCTCAGGGAGCTTCCATGCTACTGGGGCAATTTGTACTTTGGGGCTCTCCCAGCAGGCACGCCCGGGCCATTGAAGAGCCACTCAGTCGTCGGGCGGTAAACAAAGTCGGGTCCCTCAGCCAGGGTGCTCTGGAGCAGCCAGCCTCTGGCATGCTCACAGCCGTGCCTGTGGCCAGGGCTCGCACACAGCTCAGCCTCTCCTGGGCATCGGGGTGGCAGCGACGGCAGCCACAGGACCCTGAGCAGACCCTCCGGGGAGGCTGGGCTCAGGCAGGCACCTGGCCACAGCCTCCAGTCATCTCCAGAAGCTTCACAGCCTGGGGTTACCTGGATTAAACACCACCGGCACCACCATCAAGCAGGCCACACAGCATGACTAAGCCTGCCAAGTAGGTCAAATGCCCAGCTAGCGACCGCACCCGTCACCCTTGGAAAGAGCCCTTCCTGATGGGCGGCCTCCTCCCTCCTCAGAGGCCGGATGGCCACTTGCTGGTATATTCAACGAGCAGAGGATGGGCACGAGAGCCGAGGAAGCCCTTTCTGGCGCTGAGATTCCAGGATGCAACAGAGAGTATTTGGAATTTGTCTGTGATGGTGTGGGATTCGGCAGTCTTGGGTTTGAATTCTGGTTCTTCCACTTAACTGGGCAAATCCCTGGTCAAGTCACTTCACCCAAGTCTGCCTCAGTTTCCCTATCTGTAAAATGGGGATAACAGGAGCACCGACCTCCCCCAGAGCTGTTGTGAGGATCAAACGAGATAATAATTGTCAAGTCTCAAGACAAGATCTCCGGGGTGGGATTTAGATCTCTAGATCTAAACCTCTCAGGGCCTCAGTCTCCCCAAATGTACAACGAGGATGTTTCGCTAGATGGCCTCGAAGGCCTCTTCCCGCTCTGAATCGGTGAGTGTGTGATTAAGGAGTTAATTAAATCGGCTGTTTGGGAGTCACTGAAACAAGCCAACAAGTTAGATGCCCAGCGAGAGACATCATCAAGGTTCCTCCTAACTTCATTTTGATGGGAAAATCTGATTTGCCTCCCACCGTTTCTAGAGAGCCTTTCCCCGAACACGGCCCACTGCAAGCCTGCGGCCCCCCTTCTGTCGGTCAGGCCGGCCACAGACACGTTGGATTATCTCTGGACCACGCATGGCAGATTTGTGCGAGTCCTGCGGGCTCGAGTCTGTGCCCGGCGACCCCCAGGGCCCTCCCGGGCAGCACCGCAGAACATGTGGAGAGCTCCGGGGCCTCGAATGCAAGCCTCTCTCTGGCCCTGGAGATGGGGAGAGAGGCAGAGGGAGAGGGAGAGGGAGAGGAAGGCCAGGCGGGCAGGGAGGGCCTGGGGAGTGCTCCCCACTGGGACAGGGACAGGTGATTTAGGCAGGGCCCCATGGCTGGCCCTGCCAGGGAACAAGGCCCCAGATTTCCAGAAGGGCATCTTCTGGCTCCCTCCCCGCAGGCTCTGCACGGCACCTTTTTTAAGGGGAGAAATAAAGGCGGGGGCATGGTTGGGACACCTGCCCAGGGACATGGGGGTCAGCGGGGAGGGCAGCGGAGGGCCACAGGCCCGGCATCCTTGGCCCAATCCCCTCGGGGGACTTTCTGAACCTGCAGAAGGCGGCGCTGGACCCAGGGCCTTGGCATGGGGCTGGGAGGAAGAGGCCCCCCAACAGCCCCGGTACTCCCCAGTCTCCCGGCTGATTCTGGGGGGGGATGGACGCTGGGGGAGGCCATCCGAGCATCTGTCAGCCGGCCTTGTTTGTGCAGAATTAGGCGTTCTCTTTCAGAAGAACAGTTTCTGCCCTGGGATCCAAGTTCAAAATCTAGGGCCCTGGCACGGGAAATAGAGCGTGGCCAGGCTGGCAGGGGGCACCGCACGGAGCGGGGAGGCTGGCCCCGGGGATGTGAGCGGGAAAGGCCGGGTGCCTCCCGAGCAGATTTTTGGTCTCGTGTTCCATGTGAGGCAGGAGCCGCGGGGCCAAGGCTGAGCTCCTCTTCTGGACCCTCCGCTTCCTCCTCCGTAAAGGGAATCCCACCCCGGAGTGGACGAGCCGGGCCGTGTGGCCCAGGCGTCGGGCCTCGGAGCCTTCCTTCTCCCTGGGAAAACGAGGGGGGCTCTCCGGCTGGGATCCTCTGAGGGGCAGCCGGGGGCAGAGCTGGACGTGAACTGGTGTTTCCCAAGATTTTGAGAACCTCGTTTCCTTTGGGATCCAGAGCCTGCGAGGAAGGGCCCGGCCAGGGTGCCTCGGCGAGCCCGGGGCCCAGGAGGACACGCGCACACGCCATCCTCTCTGCAGACGGAGGACTGAGACTCCGCCCCCTCCCCACAGGCTCCTCCCCATCTCTGGGCCAAGGGCATGCCGGGAGGTCATGGAGAAGAGGCTGAGCAGCCTTCCGGGCGGATCCAGCTCCAGAGGGAGCCCAATGGGGAGCCTCAGGGCGAAGCCCGCCATGGTGGCTCCTTCCGCTAGGCCAGCCCGAGGCCCCTCACTGGCCTCTCTAGAAGCCTTGATCAGGCCCCTCTGGCTCAAGGCCTCCCCACCGCTGTCTGTCCGGCCTCACTCAGCCTGGCCAACCTCCGTCTGGCCGCCGTCCAAGCTGGCTCCGCTGTTCTGGCGAGCCTGATTTCCTGGGTGTCCCTGAACCTCGGAGGGCCCCTCTGCAGCCCCCTCAGGGCCATCCTCCCCAGCTGCAAGGCCTCCGCCGCTGCCTCCCCTTCCCCCCCTCCCCCCTGGACGGCTCAGGTGGGGGGGGGGCGGCGCTCCCGGCCCATCTCTTCTTCCTCTGAAGTCCCGGACTGGGAAGCTGATCGGAGGAGCACCGACCCCAGAGGGCCGGGAGCATCCCTGCTTTAGGAGCTGCAGCCCAGGAGGCCCAGGACACAGGTTCGAATCCTACTGGCGAAGCTGAATAATTTCACATCCTCTGAGAGTATTGTGGTGCCTCGGACTGGGCTTAGTAAGGCCTTGCACGACTGGCTGTCTCTGCGGGGTTCCGCTCTTGCTCCCTAACCAGATTCTCTACGTCTGGAGTCTTGACAGGGACAGAGGCCGCTCGGCCATCTCTAGCCCGTCCCATTCCCGCATGGGGGCTCAGTTCGTTGTTGAGTTTGCAAATGAGGAGAACAGCATGACCATTTTATAGAGGACAATGCTGAGGAGCCATGCCTTGTCTGTGGCTCACACATGTGTGAGGGAGGATCTGAACCCAGGCCTCCGGGGCTCTGGCTGTTCAGCTGTGCTGGAATCAGACATTCTGGGGAAGAACTTCCACACCTGTGAGCCGCCTGTTTACTTAGGAACAGGCTCTGCCTCCCCCCCCCCCCCTCCTCTGGGGATCCCACAAAGCACAGCGTTTCCGGCTAAAGGCTGCACCCACGCACTGGGTGACTCCACTTAAGAGTCTGGGTGGAGGCAGTCCTGGCGACAGAGCCTCTTTTATTGGCCCCACAGCGGCAATCTGGGAGCCTCCACCCGAGGGGCCTCCGAGGCAGCCTGCCCTGACCCACTCTGCCAGGCTCCTCTGGCACTGCCAAGGGGCTCCCCTGCCGGGGCTCACCCGCATGCAGGGAAGGGCTGGGGAGGGAACGGGAGACCTAAGAGGACATCGGCAGGGGGTGAACCAGGGCACACTGTGGCCAAAGAGGCCAACCAACGCTTGGCCAGAAGCAAAAAAACAATTTCCAATTAACTTGAGGTTTTTAGACTCGCTGCAGGCCACTTCTGGAAGTAATGAGCTCTCCATCACAGCCAGGAAGTGTCAGAGATGGGAGCTGAACCCCAGGCGTCTGGAATCCCATCCCTGACACTTCCTGGCTGTGTTACCCTGGGAAAGTCACTCCCAATTTTTCTTGGTCTCTTTTTTGATCTGCAAAATGGTGATAATCCTATCAACTGTGCCTGCTTTCCAGGGTTCAAGGGAGAGGAAGCTGTGTAAGCTAAAGCCACATTTATAGTGTTGTTACTATTATAATTATCAGGAGGGAATTATCTGCCCCTGCACAAAACCGAGGAATGCACAAGAACTAATAACGAATAACAACAGCGAATATTTAGGGAGCATTTTAAGAATCATGAAATTATTTGTCTCATTCAGTCTTCAAAGGAGCCCTAGCAGTTAGCACATGTTATGATCTAATCTCCCTCCCTCCCTCCCTCCTTTGTTTCTTCCCTCCCTCCTTCCTTCCCTCCTTCCTTCCTTCCTTCCTTCCTTCCTATCTTCCCCTCCATTCTTCCTTCCTTACCTCCCTCCTTCCTTTCTTTTCTTCCCTCCTTCCTTCCATCTCTCTTTTCCTTTGTTCCTTCCCTTCTTCCTTCCTTACTTCTTCCTTCCCTCCCTTCTTCCTTCCTTCCTTCCCTCCTTCCTTCCCTGCCTCCTTCCTCTTTCTTTCTTCCCTCCTTTCTTCCTTTGTTCCTTCCCTCTCTTCTTCCTTCCCTCCCTTCCTTCCTTCCCTCCCTCCCTTCTTCCTTTCTTCTTTTTCCATGGTCTCTATCCCCGCTTTTGATATTTTGCTTAGTATCATTTTGATAATTTACTTAGTAGTAGTATTATTATTACCATTTTAGAGATAAGAAAATTCATCTTAAAAGAAGTTAAGACTGAGGCAGGATTTGATTCCAGGCCCAAGGCTCCATCCATTGTGCTACTCCAGAATGGTGGCTCAGCACATTCCATACTAGAGTTCTGGCTTTTTGGAATCCCCAACCCTGTCCCCCCCCACCCCCTCCCCCAAGCAGGGCATCTTGTTTCTCTGCGCTAACCCTCGTCCCATCCTCCCTTTCCCGGCTCTTGGACAGACGGCCCTCCTCATCCCAGGGTCCTAAGGCTCAGCCTGAAGTCTGTTCTCTGGGCCGAAGGCTGTGAAACCCAACCTCTTCCTCAGCCCCCCAGCTGGCCCTCGAAGCCTGGCAGGGTAGGTGTGTGGCAGCAGTAGCAGGCAGCTCCTTCTCTGGTGAGTGCCAGCCAAGGGCATGGCCATGGAACAGCTGGGCTGGCGGGCCAGGTAATGGGGAGCGAGGCCTCCCTTCTCCTGCTGCAGCTGCTGCCACCTTTGCATCCGTGGGGCACTCTGGGGGTCCTGCACCAGAGGGGCCCCACGAAGGCTAGGAGGGACATAGAAGAGAGGAAGGAGCTCCCTGGAGAGCTGGCACCGCCGTGGTCAACACTGGCAGAGATCTGGGCCCAGAAGGGGCCCCCTGAGGCCATTCAGTCCAACCCACTCATTCCACCAAAGAGGAGACTGTGGCCGGGGGAGACGGAGTGACCCGGGGTCCAGGGACAAGGCTAGGGAGTCTCTGAGGTCCTCTAGTCCAAGCCCTGACCCTCACCCCCAAAAGAATCTTCTCCTGGGCATTCGAGGCCCTTTATTCCCCTCTCCACCGCCTTTCCAGGCTTCTCCTGCCTCATCCCCAGCAGGCCTTCTTCCATCCAGTGCCAGCGGCCTCCAGGCTGGCCCATGAACTCGAGCCTCCAACAGGGAAAGGGAGAAGGAGAGGATGAAGGGGGGGTGGGGCGAGCTGGGCTCCTCCGATGAGTCCTACCAGTCATGGCAGCTGCAAAGGCTCGGCGGGGCTGGGGAAGGAGTACTAGACTGCCCTTTGGACATGTCCACATGGGCACACACAGACTGACCCTGCTAGAGCCCGTGTGATCTCAGGAGGATGCCTGGCCGTCCCCTCTCTGGTTTCCCTCCTGTTGTCTCTCTCTCCCAGCAGGGAAAGTAAATCCCCGCCTCTCAGCCTCCCTGGAGGTCCAGCGGGAGGAAGGTCAGGGTCCATCCCCCGGTGCCCCCTCCAGTCTGCCAGGAGGCTGAAAACCCTGCGTCAGACCAGAAGATAAGCTTCTGCCTGGAAGCACCCCGGGGCATCCAGCGGGGAAGAGGAGACCGTCAGTGAGAGGCAGGGCACGTGCCCAGTTCTCTGTCCATGGGATCAGAACTGTTCTTTGCTCCAAGCCCCGGGGAGTCTCTCTTCAGGAGCCGCCAGCCCTCTGGGCATCCTGTGCCCTCACCTCACTACCTGTACCTTCCTCACCCTGGCATAGTCTATGACACTTAGCCTAGCTCCAAGAGGTTCGCTCCCCCCTTCTCTCGCTGGGGAGTTTCTCCTGGAGCCTGTATCTTGTAGAAGGGCACAGGGTGGCCAGCCTGCCTTCATTCTTGCCCAGCCCTGGTCCTGATTTTTTTGAATGGAAAAACTATGCCCAGGTATCTTCGCCCCCCTCCCCCCATTCCCAGCTCCTTCCAGCTCTTTTTTTATGGATTGTCTTCTTTCGTTGGAAGGTAAGCTCCTTGAGGCCAGGGGCTGGATTTCTTCTTATTCATATTTTCACCCCTGGGTTTAATATAGCCTTCCTCCTGCCCTCCCCTTCCCCTTCTTTTCTCTTTGGGTCTGCCGTGCCCAGTACAGCCTAGTGAAACCCAAGGGGCTAAGTAAACACTTACTGCTTCTTAAAACATTATTAGTTATTTGACCAAGAGTCCAAGCGACAAAGAAATGAAAATAAAAACATTTAAGCACACACACAAGTGCACACACACACACACACACACAATTCAGCTCAAAATGGAGAGAAAATGCCTTCACAACTAAGCGTGGAAATCAATGGAGAAGTAAGACGAGATTCTGAAAAATTCAGCATCCACAGAATCTCAGTGAAACACTCTCTGGATGAAGGGAGGAATCCCTGTGCTTCAGCCAAAGCACCAATGCAAGAGAATTATCTAACATGGCACAAGACACATCCTCATAGACTTGTAACCAAAGGTGTAACGGGAAAGGCTGTTGCTACTTCCAGGAGACGGTCCCTCCTTCCATGGAGCCTGTTCCTGGTTTGGGTCCAATATCTTGGGGAAGATTCAAAATAGAGTAACACAGATCTAGGACTAGGTCCATTACACATTATATTATGTATTCTTAGCTGGGCACTCGCTGACCAAGGCAGTCAATCCATCTACTCCCTCCCCTCTTACTGATTCCCTATCACTCTCACCATGGCAGCTTTTCTCTTAAACTTGCTCTTCTCCCTTCCAGCCTTCCTTTCCACCTCATCTCTCTTACCCCTCAGATGAGGATTTTGCCTTTTACTGTGCTGAAAAAATTTTAAACATTCAGTGAGGGCTCCCTCCTCTTCCCTCTGTTAAGATTAAAATGGATATAGATGGATGTAAATAGAAGTATTAATATTTTAATTAAGGCCATGTTGGAAAAATAAAGACCACCTGCCTGCTAAGATCTAATTCAAATTCCCCGCCATACCTTCTGCCCACCTGGCTCCCTCATACCCAAGAGACCTTCCCCAATGACATCAGGAATACTTATACTGTTTGTCTACATAATCACACTTCCTGTCTACCTGTATTACAAAAGGAATCATGGGAAATGTGCTTTCCAAGTCCCCTAAACGTCCACAGGAAGTTTATGCCACATATCTAAATATTTAAGGTTCAAATGAACCCCAAATTTCCACTAACACATTCCCCACTGAGAGTGGAAAGAGACTGGTCTCTTTGAACGCTCTTGTAAACATAACTTTTAAATTACAGAAATTTGGGGATAAAAGAAAAGAGGCTGCACCAAACATTGGTTTTATTCTTTCTCTCTGTTATTCGCCTTTTATCTCTGAATTATTGTAAACTTTAATTTAATTATGTTTTCATGATCCATTGGGGAGACTGGTCTCCCAAAGGATCACGGGGGGGAATGTAAAGTTGAAAAAGACTTTGTACCCCATTAAACTACATTACCCAAACTTCCTTTCACCATACCCATAACAAACTTCCTTTCACCATACCCATAATTCTTTAGGCCTTTTCCTATTGGTCGTTGGTTTTCACGGGCTGTATTGTAATATGTGTTTTGGCATGGTGACGGGGCTTTTTGGAGAGGAGGCAGCATGGTAAAGGGTGAGTTGGGACTCTTTCCCTGTGCTTTTAATAAATCCTTATAAATATCATACTTTGGAGGCATTGAATATTAATTTTAAAACTTACACTTCCTTGTCTCACACCCCATTTGACATCTTCCATTATTTCCTTTACTATAGAATCTGAAGAAGTGACTTTCCTCTTGTCAAGGTGAACCACCTTAAACCTACTGAGTCAAGCCAACAAGTATTAATTTGTTAAGTCCCTTTCAGTAGGGTCCAATTCCTTGTGACCCCATTTGAGGTTTTCTTGGCAAAGATACTCAATTTTCTATTTCCTTCTCCAGTACACTTTACAGATGAGGAAACAGAGGCAAATAGGATGAAGTGACTTCCTCTGGGTTACACAGCTACTAAGTGACTGAGGTTAGATTTGAACTCAGGTCTTCCTAATTCCAGGACCCATGCTCCATCCAATTAAGCACCTATTATGTGTGGGCACTTCACCTTGGATCCTGCCTCTGCTACCATCCCTTTCAATCTTGGATCTCTCTTGGTCTCCAGGCTTCCCTTCCCATCGCCTAAAATGCCTAAAATTCCTCTATCCAGAAACTATTTCTTCACCATCTTTGTGCCTGTGTTGCCCACAGCTGGTGCTAATAATAAATAGTTGCTGAATGATTAATAGAGTCGAAAAAGACCTCAGAAGCTGTCACAACTGATCTTGATAATGTTGTAGTCCCTGGATGGGGAAGGAAATGAAGCATTTACTTTGCACCTACTATGTGCCAGGCACCCTACTAAGCGCTTTACATAAATCTCATTTGATTCTTACAACCACTTTGGGAGGCAGCTGCTCTTATCATTCCCATTTTACAGCTGAGGAAACTGAGGCAGAGAGAGGTCAAATAACTTGCCCTGGGGTTGCATGGCTGGTTTGATTTGAACTCTTCTCCCAGGGGTTTGCTCATTTTGCTCAGCATCGATTCCTGGAAGCCTTCCCTGGTTTCTCTGAACCCATCTATCCTGCCATTTCTAGTAGTGCATGAACAGCCCATCTCATCCATCTACCCCCCGACGGAGCCGCTGGGTTTCTAGTCCTTTGCCCTCACCAGAACTGCCATTACCACTACTTTGGTGGCCGGGGGTCTGGCCTTCCCCTCCCTCATGGACGCAGAGTCTCCATCAGTCACTAACGCTGAAACATGGCGCCTCGCAGCGCGGGCAGGGCTGGGATCAGGTTTCTCTGGGCTGCAGGCTCGGTCCACCGTCCCCGGGGCATTACTGTATTCTCCCTCTGTGTAATTCTATCTGGCTCTTTAGTGATGAAGTGCCACAGCTGTCGGTGCCCATCTCCACACTGCCCAGGAGCGTGAGCCAGTGGGAGGAGGACAGGATTCCATTGGTGCGTCAGGAACGAAGCTGCGCCCTCAGGGCTTCAGAGAGGTCAAGCGTCCTGCCTGTGGTCACACAGCTGGACATGAAGGACCTGGGGCCACCTTTCCTCCTCTCTGGGTCTATGGGTAAAGGGGCAGATGCCAAGAGCGAGGGGGAGAGAGAGGGGCTGGGGACACTGGGGGCCGGACGGTGCTCTGGTGTCCATTACAGACTCTGCTCATCGTTTTCTTCTGAGAGGAGAGATCCTGGGTGAGTCCAGGTTGTACCTCTCCCACGGGAGCTTGGGTCTCTCATCTCCTCCGGGCTTTATCTCCTCTGCAATCCCACGCGTAGTGGTGGAAATGGGACTGAGTTTTGAGTTCGAGTCGCTCCATCAGAAAACATTTCTGAAGTTCCTACTATATGCCAGGCACAATGCTAAGTTCTATGGATTACAAAGAAGGGCAAAAGACAGACCCTTGAATGACCTGATGGACCTGGAGTCAGGAGAACCTGAGTTCAAATCCAGCCTCCGATACTTATTTGTTATGAGACCCTGGTCAAGTTGCTTCACCCTGGTTTGCCTCAGTTTCCTCATCTATAAAATGAACTGGAGCAGGAAGTGGCCAACCCCTCCAGTGTCTCTGCCAAGAAAACCCCAAATCCTGCTGCAGAGTTGGACATGGCTGAAACAGTGACTGAGCCCCAACAAGGCTGTTTCTATGTCTGTCTGTGATCCTTTGGCCTCTGTGGGCCTCAGTTTATCCATCTGTAAAAGGAAAGGAGGGAGGCTGGCACAGAGGACCTCCCAGCTCTATTCCGGCTCTGGGCTTGTCCTGCCTGTCCCCGACTATGAGCCCTGAAGGCTGGGAGGGGGGCCCAGAGTCTGCAGCCTGGGGGGACCGGAGAGGACACAACAGGCTGGCTAATGTGTTCTGGGCTCCAGCGAGGGGACTCCGGGAGGCCAGGGCAGAGGCCCCCATCACCCTGTATTGGCAGGGCCCGAGAAGGCAAGGCAGCCACCCCCTCCCCACACTGACTCTAAGGCTGAGGTTTCCCGAGGACTTTCCTGGCGAGCAAACTGAGGAGGGCTGAAGGGCTGGGGAGAGGAGCCTGGGACAAAGAGAAAGCAGCGGGCCTGGAGGGGACCTCAGAGGCCCTCTGGTCCGGCCTCCCTCTCTTTGTACAGATGAAGACACTGAGGCCCAGGGAGTGCCTTGCTTTGGGCCACACAAGTAAGTTCAGAGTAAGAACTGGAACTCGGGCCCCTCGGGTCAGAATAGAATTCTCCACTCTATCACAATGGGTTCAAATCTTGCCCTGGACACCTTCTGGCTCTTTGGCTCTGGCTGTATGACTTTATCTTGCTGAGCCTCAGTTTCCTCATCTGTAAAATGGAGAGGAGTCAAAAGAGATTCCGGTGAGACGATGGGAATTCTCTGCCTATCCCGAGGCCTTCCCGGCTCTCTGTCTGGGGCACCAGGCTGCTGGGTGAGCCTTGGAGCGAGGCGGAAGGAGAAAAAACAAACAAATAAAACCCAAGCCAGATGGGAGCTCTGCCCGACACAGGAACTCCCAGAGACGACCCATCAACAGATGGCATGGGCAGGCGGGGAGCCGGGCCTCTGGAAATGCTGGAGAAAAGAGGCGGAAACGACGGACTCCCGAGGTCAGTGGGTCACTCCGGCCTCGCCGGCCACTGGCCAATGCATGGATTGTTCCAGGAGCTACAGCAAAGACGGTCACGACAGTGAGCACTAACAGGGGCATCGAGGGCGTACAGAGCGGTATAGCCATCTCTCATCACAGCGGGCACCAACGGGGGCATCGAGGGCGTACAGAGTGGTATAGCCATCCCTCATCACAGCAGGCACTGATGAGGGCATACAAAGCAGTATCAGCCACCTCTCACAACAGCGGGCACCAATGGGGGCATCGGCCCTCCTTCCACTTGGCTCTCCTCTCCCTTCTCCGTCTCTCTCTCTCTACCAAAGACCGCGGTCAGATCGCCGGACGTGACGATGGAATTCTGCGTGTGATGGTCATGACTTTGGGCAAGTCACTTCTCCTCCCCGAGCCTCAGTTTCTCTGTCTGTAACACCAGGGGGTGGCTCGATGGCCTCTAGGATGCCGTGGATTGTGTCTGCGGGGCACCTTTACAACCTGCACCTTGGAGTTTCCTGGGGTACCGAGAGAGTAAATGACTCGCCCAGGGTGACACCAGCCAGGACTTGCCGGGACGGGTTTGCCTCCGAGGCCGGCCTTCTCTGCCTGAGCCATCTCCGGGGTTGCCTCACCAAAGCTTTCCAAGGTGGGCGCCCTGGGGGCAATTTTCTCCTTTTTACAGGTGAGCAAACCAAGGCTCGGAGAGATCGAGTCGCTCGTGCCTGCGGTTTCCCTGCTGGATTGGAAGGAAAAGGCCCAGCGAGCCCTCTGCTGCCTCAGAGGCTGGAGCTCTGCAATGGGTCTTTTCTGGCGAGAGTCCCCCAGACGGCGATGGGCCTCCTCTCTGGTGGGAGAGCTCCGAAGAGGCCCCCCAGGCAGGGGCCTCTTCCTACGTGCGAGGGATGGAACGCTGGAGCCCAGCCAGGGGATGGGAGACTCTTCGTGGAAGGGACCCCAAAGCCCAGCGGCTTTAATCTCATTTTACAGATGGGGGGACTGAGCCCAAAGACAGGAAAGAGACTTGCCCAAGGCCACCGAGGCGAGCCGAGGCAGAGAGGATCTGAACCTAAGGCTCCCCCCACCGGGCCAGGGGCCTTCCCCAGCCTTCTCCATCGCACCCTCTGATTTCCCACATGGAAAAAAGGTTACCCAAACCTTCCCTGGGGGTGAAGGGAAGCCTCCGTCCAGCCCCCAAGCCAGCACCAGAGAGTAGGTTCAGCCTGTCCTGGGGCTCCGGCATGCCTCTGGCCAGGAGGACACCGTGTGCTGCCCAGAACAACAAAAAGCAATCAAATGGCTGGGAATGGGCCGAGGGGGGCAGGAAGAGCACCTGTAGGGAGAGAGCCGAGGAGGGGGCTGCCCAGGCCGCCCCGCTGCCCCTCCAGGGACCCCCTTCTGCCCGCGGCCCCCGCCCAGCAGCTGGCCTGCCCTGATAGTTGCCGGGCGAGGAGCTCCTCGAGTTCCCCTGCAGGCCTTCTGCCTTCCCCGTGAAGAAGCCACGCGCTGGGGCGCTATCAGAGGCAGCCAGATGGTGGTGGAGCAAAGGAGGGCTGCTGTTGGGAGAGGGAGGAGGCGGCGCTTCCCCAGAGCCCTTTGGGGCAGGGGGAGGTGCCAGGACGGGGCATTGGGGCCGGGCACGGTGGGCTGGGGGTCCCGATGCTCCACCTTCATCCGACCCATCTAGGCTCGGCCAAGGCCCAGGGCTGGCTGGGGAGAGGGGAGCGCCATGGGTGAATCCAGAGCAGCCCCGGGGGGGGGGGACCAGGGGGGCCCCCAGGAGGGAGCCGAAGGGTGGTCACCTGGAACGCACACCGGACTTGGCCCCGGAGGGCCGGGAGCTGAAAGGGGCTTCCCATCCCTGGAGGCCTTCCTGCAAAGCCTGGGCGACCCCTTGTCGGGATGCTGAGAGCAGGGCTTCTTCCCCGGGGCCGGGCCATGCCTGGATGTCAGGAGGCCCGAGAGCTTGGCCGGGAGGAAAGTCTTCGTCTGGGCCCCGCTGACGCGCTTGGTCCTCCCGTCTATTTTATGCATTTTGAACCATTACTCTGAGAAGAGGTTGGGGGCTCTACTGGGGTGCCAGCAGGGTACGTGACCCCCCCCAGAGTCAAGAGCCCCACATCTAGATGGGACTTCTATTCAGCTGTGTTTGGGGGGGCCAGGGGATCCCTGAGACTCATCCCGGCTCAGAGACTCCCCAAATGTGAGTGAGGGAGAGAGAAAAAGATGGCGGAAGAGAAAGCGTGTGGGCCCAGGTGGCCGAGAAGACGAGAGGCCGCTTTATGGCGTGGGCCAGAGCCGGAAGGGGCCTCGGGCCACGTCAGGACGAGGAGCCCCAAACCCTGCTGACAAGTTCTGAGCACCCTCCTGGGCCTCACGTCTGCACAGCACCGCTGTGTGAGGAATGGCGCACGTGACAAAACGAAGGTGACTCCAGAGCTCTGAAAGACCCAGATAAAGATTTTTATCCTCCCGTACGCAGGTGGGTGCTGGACTACGACATAAAGCGGGGTGACACGGCCGGACCTGCCCGGGATGGATGCCCTTTGGGTCCCAGCGCGGCCCCTTCCTTCGTCACCACACGATAGCCTCTTGGGGGGACCCAGAGCTCTAGCTCCGGAGACCCCTGCCCTTGGCCCATCCCTTCATTTTACAGATGGGGAAACTGAGGCTCAGGGGTGCTGTGACTCGCCCCAAGTTGCACAGCCCTTTCTCTCCTTCCCCTGGACCAATATCCGGGAGACAGATCACGACGGCGAATTCCAGAGGTCCGCCGGCCTTTGCGGTGACTGAGCCTCGACGGTGGGTGGCCATTTGATCTCCGTGATTCCTACGGGCCTCGCCACCACCCTCGGGGGCGGGAAGGCAGAGGGAGGACACGACCAGCTCTAAAGGGTAGCCAAGGGGCAGAACTAGATCCTACAGGATCAAGGATGATGTGAATGAGAATCCTACCCCAGACCCTCGCTAGCTGCGTGGCCCTGGGCAAGTCCATGAGCTTCTCTGCCTCCAATGGGCTTCCTTATCTGTGAAATGGGGATGATGATGGCCCCCAGCTCGTGGGGCGCCTAGGAGGATCCAGGGAGCTCTCGATGCGAGCTCGGAGGCCGGCCAGCCAAGCCCGGCCGTTCTAGAGGCTCGGACAGGGTGAGATGGAAGGGTCGGCCGGAGGAGCGTCCTCCGCCAGCATCCCCTGTGAATGGCCCCCTTTCCTTCGGCCCGGCTTTCACAACAAGCCCGAGTCGGAGAGATGACTGCGGCGCATCCGGGGAGCGGAGGGGCGACGGACGCCTCTCTAAGGCTGGAGGAGGCCCAATCAAGAGCCGGCTCTGGGGAAAACCATTCCCATCGGAAGGAAGGCTTCGAGGCTACAGAACCAGGGACTATTGGAAGCGGAGAAGCCCTGGAGACCCCGGCTTGTTTTAGGCCTGGGGAGGGGAGAAGACCGGTCCAGAGACCTGGCTCCCGAGGGGCAAAGCCCAGTCCTCCGAGGCCACGGCTCTCTCGGCTGGACCCAGCGGCCTCTCCAAGGCCACAGTTCCCTGGGGAAAGGCCAGCTTTCTTCCTGCAGGGCTCTTTGCCTGGGGCCGGAGGAGGGGAGGGCGTTGGACTCCCTGAACTGAACCGAGCCTGGCATCTGGGAAGGCTTCTTCCTGTTTCTCTTCTCCTCCAGGCTCGCCTGATGACTCACATCTATCTGCCCTTCGCGAGGAGGCTGTTTTCATCTCAGATTTTTACAAAGCAAAAACAAACACGTTTCTGTCATTTTCTGTTCCTCCTTTGGAGTCGTGTTTGCCTTCCCAATAGCTTCCGGCCAGACGAGACTGAAGCGTTGATGGGGAAAGCTGAGGCCCCCAAGAGCCGGACTGGGAACGCCACGCCGAGCGAGCTCAAAGAGCCCATAAACGCTCCACCGTTTCCTGTTGGGTCACTGGGCCAATGGACCTTGTGCCCTGGGCCCCGGCCAACAGCTCGGCACCGAGGCCGGGGAGCGACGAGAGGCGAGGCTGCTTCCTGGAACTCGGACCTGCCTGCACGCCCCTTCCCCACGCTGCCCACCCCGAGGGCCCCGCTGCGCTCTGGACGCCAGCTCTGCCAGCAGCATGGCGTACGGAGAAGGGACGGACGGGCGCCACAACCCTACACGTCCGACCCCGAAGCCGGGCTGTCTCTGCTGGCGTCGGCCCCAGGCACGGCCCACCGGGACAAGGTTCGGACTCTGTCTCTAAAGGGCATTTATGAAGCACTTAGTGGGTGCCAGGACCAGGGCTCAGCTCTGGGGAGACAAAGGCAAAAAGCAAAATGGCCCCCTTTCTCCCAGAAGCTCACATTCTATTGGGGGGGGGATGTGTGTGTGTGTGTGAGATACACATGCATGGACGTGTGCAAAGCTCATACAAGAGCGCTCGGGGGACACAGAGGGTGACCCTTGCACTTGGGAGCTCTGAATTTGAATTCACTCACTAGCACTATGGGGTCACTCTTGGCCCTCAGTTTCCTCATCTGTTACAGGAGGATAATAATAACTGTATGGGAGGTAAGCACAATAGACAAAGCTTAAAGTCTTCGGCAACAATGTTTTATTATTATTTATAATGTAGAATAAAACAATTTGTTATTGTAGATCATTGCTCAAAATGTAGTTTTTTCTTTATAATGTGTAATAAAACTATTTATTATTGTATATTATTATTGCTCAAATGCGGCATTTTACTACTTATATATACATAATAATAAAATGTTTTAAGATGTTGTTATTGCTTAAATGCTATAACATTCATGATTATTTGTTTATAACATAATAAAATAATTTATTATAACTATTATATATTACTATTCATCACAGAGGCCCAGGCACAGTTTGCAAGTTTATATATACAACCTTATTCAAGTCTGTAGTTACTATTATTATTATTACTAATTTTTAAATCCAGGCCTTTCATCTTAAGAGTCAATACCGCGCACTGGTTCTGAGGCAGAAGAACAGCAAGGGCTAGGCAATGGGGGTGAAGCGACTTGTCCAGGGTCACCCAGCAAAAAAGTGGCTGAGGCCAAATTTGAACTCAGGACCTCTCATCTCCAGGCCTGGCTCTCCATCCCCTGAGCTGCCAATCTTCAAGGAGTTTTCCCTTCTTTGAATAAATTTTCACTGGAGTAACTTCCACCCACTAACCTTAGTGCTGCCCTCTCTGCATCTCCTCTATAAGCGAGGGCTTTCGGCTCCCTCAGAGAATCTTGGAGTAGGAAGGACCACATTGCTCATCTAGTCCAGCTTATAACTGAACAGGCATCTTCCCTCCACAACATCTCCAACAAGTGTGGTCCTCTCTCTCCTTGAAAAGGTCCTGGGTTCAAATTTGACCTCAGACACTTCCTAGTTGTGTATCTCTGGGCAGTGCCTAGTCATCACCACTCTTGTGCCTTGGAACCAAGACCTGATTACCATTCTAAGGCAGAAGATGAAGGTCTTAGGAAGGAAGGAAGGAAGGAAGGAAGGAAGGAAGGAAGGAAGGAAGGAAGAAAGAAAGAAAGAAAGAAAGGAAAGAAAGGAAAGAAAGAAAGAAAGAAAGAAAGAAAGAAAGAAAGAAAGAAAGAAAGAAAGAAAGAAAGAAAGAAAGAAAAGAAGGAAGGAAGGAAGGAAGGAAGGAAAGAAAGAAAGAAAGAAAGAAAGAAAGAAAGGAAGAAAGAAAGAAAGAAAGAAAGAAAAGAAAGGAAGGAAGGAAAAAAGGGAGGGAGGAAGGAAGGAAGGAAAGAAGGAAGAAAGGAAGGCAGGCATCTATCAGTCAATGAGTACTTGTTAAATCTGTGCCAGCACTCTCTGGGACTCCAGAGATGGAGGTAAAAGCAATCTCTGCCCTCCCTGGGTCACTGTAATGAGCAAATGAGCTTGGCACCCCATGAAGTGCTACCTAAATGTTATTTATTGCTACAATGATTATAATCTAACCATCAAATTTGCCCCTACCTTCATCAAAGAGCCTCAACAAGGATGCTACAAGACAAAAGCTCAGAGGAATGGGAGCTCCTTGAGGGCAGGGAAGTTGGTCTGGTTTTGCATTCACAGCAGCCGGCACATGCTGGGTGGAGGTTTTGTGAATGTTGGCTGGGTTGGATGAGATGATGGATGGGAAGAAAGCCCCCTCCGCCACCTATCCCCATCCAGGTAGAGCAGAGGGTCCCCAATCCTTGAATCTGGAGCCATCCTGAAGGCCTAGGAGGCATCAGGGAGTCAGGTTTGTATAGCTCAGGCCAGAAGAAGGAAGGGTTCTAACAGTGGTGAAGCTGCTCTTCTGGCCTTGGTGCTCTCAGTCTTCATCACCGCCTTCTTGGTTTCTTCCCTCCTCCTTCTCCTCCTCCTCTTCCTCCTCCTCCTCACATCTTTCTCCTTGAGAGGTTTCCTGATCCCAGATGTCCCATTTTCTGCCCACACTCATCTCTAGGACAGCCACCTACTTGGATGGTGACTGGATGATGCCCTTCAATTCCTAAGGCCTTTGGACTCTTTCTGTACCCTTTGTCCGTCACGATATTTAATATTAAAAAACAACCCACCTTCCCTCTCAGTCAGAATTCGTTCCCCACAGAATTCCAGGTGCCTTCACACCTGCCTTTTCAGGCGGCTACCTTTCAGGCCCCAGGTCGGAGCGGTGGATCTCCGACGTGTACGTATTCGCATTCGTCCCAGTTTACCCTTCATGCCAGACGTCAGGCTACCTCTTTGGTGTGACCTGGGAATTTCTAATGCTCTGAGATCTGGGAGAAAGTTCTCCAGCAATATGAATATTTTATTCTGGTTGGACAAGTTACCGCCTGATTGGAGCTGTTTTTGCGAGGGCCTCAGATCTAAAGCAGGAAGACACTGCGCGATCTAAGCTTTTACTGATGCCGAAATTGAGTCCAAAGAGAGATCACAGAGTGATGAAGCACTCTGGGTAAAACCAAAGTCAGACCCTGGATGCCTGGACTCCCAATTCAATGATCCTTCCCCGATTCAGGGCTCTTTGGACTGGAATGATTTCTTGGTGACTGCGTCTTGGGCTGGGCGGAGGCGGGGCAGTGGATTCTCCAACCAGAGCCACAAGTACAACCGAGATGCAACATCTGTTCCAAGCCTCCTTCCGCTCCCAGTGGAATGCAAGATGCCAGATCACCCCCTAAGTCAAAGAAGGCCCTGACCGCCCACGGAATGGGCCCAAATTAGCCCAAGGAGCAAATGGGCCCCTTTGATGTTCCAGGTCACCTGAAAACTCCCAGCAACTGGGGACGGGAAGTCATGAAGGCAAAACTTCTAAAAATGAACATCCAGGTGAGGGAACTGAGGCTGGGCTTCCCACTCTTCAACTGAATGTCTTTATTTGCCAGGGGAGATACCGATGAAGGGATGGCTGAAGGCTGGGCCCTTGCTGAATTAGATAACTATGGTCATGATAAATACATGTGTCTGTACACACACACATGCGTGCACACACACACACACAGTGAAATGAGAGAGTCAGGAAAACAGTGGATAGAGAATTAGCCTTGCACCTGAGGAGACTCGTTTTCAAATCTTACCTCTTGACACACCAGTTGTGTTACTCTAGGCAAGTCATTACAGGGATCTGGATCTAGAGAGAATACTCCAATGCTCCCTATGCCACTGAAATCACGAGTCCGCTCGAGTAACAATTAGTAATAATAACTAATACTGATACTGGAGTTTAAGTTTTTTTTTTCTTCTTAGGCTTATGTGAACCACAATTTCCTCATCTGTAAAATGGGGCTAATTAAACCTATAGAAGTGTACTATATTATACTGGCCATAATACTATCAGTCTTTCTTATTCCCTTCAACCCTCCCACTCCAAAGTGCCAACCAAACCACCATCATCTTCTATTGTGCCCTCTAGAGTGCCTCATTTTACATCTTTTCCTTCCTTCACTCCTTCTATCTTCTAACAATTGCAGAAACATCCCTCCAGTGATATCCTTTCCAGTACTGGCTGTCCCCTCCTTTACTCTCCTTGGTGCCCTGGTTGAGATGGGGGTGCTGGATCCTCCTGGCTCCCCATAGTGACTTCCAGGTTCTCCCTTTCCCTCCATCACTCAGGAACACTTTCTTCTTTGAGGTTGACCCTATTCGTACCTACTGCTCAATCCAGATGCTGGTGGCTCTTGTCTAGGGTCCTCCAGGCCATTCCCCTTCCTCCCTTCCATCCTCAATGGGTCTGGCGCCAGGCTCACCGTCTATCTGCCCCACCCCAGCTTTGGATCTCCTACTAGGGGACTTCAACATAACCCTTGTCACTTCATTGTCCAACCTCGTCTCTCCCAATTCCATGCCCAGAGTTCAGTGGGCAACGTCATCTCCAGGGGGAGGGAGAGTCACTGTTCAGGCCACCTTCCCAGGGCTGAGGTCTAACTGGGTCTAGAGAGGGGGTCTGAATGCCTTCTCTGGCTATGGGCATGTGGCTCTGGCCTTCTCCCAGTCCATACAGTTGGCACCTGATGTTGGGTAAGCGGAGCTAGGCAGAGACGATGAAAACAAAACAGAAGAAACCAAAGCACTGGAGAGGAGGCCATGGAACAAAGGTCTCCAAGGCCTAGAGGGTGGAATGTGGAGATGGTCATTTAGCCCACTGGCCTTGGAAAGACTGGGCCCCGAAAGGGGAGCGAAGGACGTCATAAGAAATGTCAATGGCATCCCCTTTAGTCTGGGTGTCTGCATTCTTAGCATGGAGGGAAGGAGAAAAATAAAGACAATTTGGTTTAACCCCCACCTGTAAATGGAGGAATGATGTCCCCCAAAATGCCTTGCTTTGGCACAGGGAAATCTGGGTTCCCAATTTGGGATTTGGGTCCACTTATCAGCCTTGGCAGTTTCTTCACTTGTTAAATGTTGGCCTATGGGGCCTCTAAGGTCCTTTCCAGCCCTCAACTCAATGGGCCTAAACATGTGTGATTTCTTCCTGACATGACATCAGGAAAAAGATGTGGAGCTGTGGAGCTACGACTTTGCTAAGCCTCAGTTTCCTCCAGAAGTGGGATTGCACAGGCCTGTGTTCCTCCTCTAGAGCAGGGGATAGAGGTTGGGACAAAAGATGGCAGCTGGGTCTGCTTCTTGAGAGAACACGAAATTCTCGTGTCTGAGTGGAAATCTGAGTAGCATCTCTGGCAAGGCGCTAAGGACTCTGTGGGGCTCAATTCTGAGAGCCTCAGACATCTCGTAGGTGGGATGGGGATGACCAGACAGCACTCCAGACTGGGGAGAAGCGAAAACGGAATCTGCCAAAATGAAAATTCAGTGACGAGCCATTCAATTGCTGGGTTGTTATAAGGAAAATACTTTATAAACCTCAAAGCACCATACAGCTGTGAGGTGATATCACTATTGTTTTTGTTCATAAGAATAATAATAAAATTCTAACTCAGGATGTGAGTATTTAACAAATCCACAGAAGTTCAGATGGAACTTCTCTACAGTCTATGACAGTAATACAAATGGGATCATTGGTTTATACACTTGTGGCTAAAAGAGATAAACACTATAAACAGTGCAGTAACTCAATCTGTACATGCATGTAGGACCACAAATCTAGTGCTGGAAGGGAGGTCAGGGCTATCTAGTTTAACCCTCTCCCCATTTTACAGAGAAGGAAATTGAGGTCCAGGGGAAGACAGGGAGTTGCCCATGGTCAGACAGAGAGTAAATGCCAAAGGCAGGATGTGTATCCTGGTCTTCTGAATGTACAGGAGGGGATCTTCAGCAGGGGCTGTGAACCGATCTTTGAAATATTTTGATTACTCTGTTTCACAATCATTGGCTTATTTTGTATGTTACCATATATTTTATTTTATGTATTTAAAAACAGGATTCTCAGAAGGGGGTTGCTTGGCTTCACTGGACTGCTAATGGGTCCACAGCACAAAAATGGTTAAGAATTTGAGTTCTAGAGTCAGTGTCCTTAAACTTTCAAAGAACAATTTACTCCAGTACTATGTAAGATATTTGGGAAAAGAAGGGAAGAAGGAATTCTTCCAAATTCCTCTTTGAGTCCTAAGAGTCCTAACAGTACTGATACTCAAACCAGGAAGAGCTAAAACAGAGAAAGAAAGCTATAGAAATCTCCATAATGAATATTGGTGCAAAAATTTAAAATAAAACATTAGCAAAGAGATTAAAGCATTATATCACAAGGATCATACACCATGATCATGTGGGTTTTATATCAGGAGAGCAAGGATGATTCAATCAATGGAAAACTATCAGCATAATTGATCCTATAACATAGCAATAACAAAACCAACAGAAACCATATGATTATCTCAATAGATGCAGAAAAAGCTTTTGATAAAATACAACACCCATTCCTTATGAATTCTTTCTTTATCCATAAGTCTGGCAGGTAAATACCCATTCCATATGAAAATATTAGAAATTACTGGAAAAAAAGGAGTCTTCCTTAAAGTGATAAAGGATTTCTGTTTAGAGTCAGTGTCTTTTCCTCTGGTCCTAAATTATTGGTTTTAGGATATTTCAGGACAATGATCTACCTTTTAATTCCAAGACTTCCAAGACTCTCTTATCCAATGAGAGAAGGTGGGAAAGAACTACATTTCTAAGGATGTTTGGATCCAGAGTGCAAACATTCACTGGAAAAATGAACATCCCATTTCCCACGAGCCCAGCTGCCCATGAAACGGCCACAGATGGGTGAACGATGGAGGAAGAAGGGAGACGCTACTGGATGTTAGGCCAGCTTCTTCGACAAGGGAAAGAAGGCACTGAGGACTGATACCGGTTTATTGGAGGGGAAGCATGGGGGGACAATCAAGGCTGAGAACGGGCACCGACGTGTTCTTGGGGAGCTCTGTGTAGGGCAGCGCCAGGAGAGGAGGCACATGGCACGGGAGATCTGGTGCACGAGAGGAGTGCCCACGGGAAGCCTTACCGATGGCGGCCACCCACATATGGCTCTTCCTCGAGGTCAAGCCGAGCCTGGAGGAGCCTCCGGCGGCCAAGCCTTTGTCCGGGCCTCCGTGAGCCTAGAACTGCTCATGTGGAAATATGGCCGAGACTCGCTTTGTTATTAGGTTCTACCCCGATGAAGGGTCTTCCTGTTTGGGCGCCATTGTCTGCCTACGTCTGTCTGCATGGGAGTAACTGGAAAGACTGAGCCAAGGCAACCTGGGAAGTTTCAGGGGGAGCGAAAAGTCTGCCAGAGAGAAGAGGCTGCGGAGGCCGATCCTCTCATCCCACAGGGAAGGAATGGAGGCCCTGGACGGTCGGGGGACTTGTCTAAGGTCTCACAGGCAGTGGGGGCGTTCGCCCCTCGGCTCTGTCTCTGAGGAGTCCTCACTTCCGCCGTCCCCTGCCCTAATTTAGCCAGAGATACCTTGTTTGTGCCTAGCTGTCGGCATGTGGTGACATGAACTCACGGAGGGCAGCTGTTTGTGCCTTTCTGTCCCCCGTGCCGGGCACACAACAGGTGCCTAATAAACGCTTGCTGACTAACTGACAGACAGCCGGCCCTTTCCCGTATCGCTGGGTGGCGGAACAGCTGGCCTGGGAGCTGCCAGCAGCGTGTGGATTCTGATAAGTACAAGCAGGCTCCAGGCGTCGGGCCTGCCCGGGGGATGACTCAGACCTCTGTTCAGGTTGGCTGATAATGTCTGGCCACGACAACTCTCCAAGACGGTTCCGAGGCCCAGGGAGGAGGGCGGAGGGCTGGCCCGCAGCAGCAAAGTCACAGGCCTTCCCGGGTCTGAAGCGGTGGCGGGGGGCTCGCTCATGGACCCCCAAACGGGCACCACTCGGCCATCGCAGGACAAATTTTAAATTTTAAAAACTATCCAAAGAAGAAGGAAAACCACAGAAGATACCAACCCCAAAGGTTACCAGCTTAATAAAAGGAACAAGGCAGAAACAAAGCAGGGAGGAGCTCCTGGGATGCCATTTTGCATTTTAAGAAACCAAGAGTGAGAGAGATTAACTTGCCTACTGGCATAAAGCCGGTCTGAGGCTGAATTTGAACTCAGGCCTCTCGGACTGCAGGCCCGGAGCTCTATTTACTGTTCCTCTTGTCTGGGGGGAGGGAGGCGTCCTGTTGTCAGTGGCAATCTTGGAGGAAAACGCCGTGTAAATGTGTTTTAAAATGTTTCCATTAGGATCAAATGTCATCGAGAGCCTCGCAGAGCCTCGCTCTTTAGGGGTAAGATAAGGAAAAGGCCGTGCCTGTAAGAAGCAGGTTCTGAGACATCCCAGAAGTGAAGAGCCTCCCCCAGACACACTTCATGTTAATGGAGTGCTGATAGGGCAGGAGGGGAAGGCTGGGAGCGAGTGGCCAGACCACCACCTGTCACGTCTTCCTGCTGGGGAGAAGAGGACGCCGCGTTCCTCGTGCCGAATAGGCGGGAGAGGATGGAGAATCGGCTGCTCGGCCTTTCTGCTCAGCAGCGGGAGAACACCATCGGGCCACGTGGAAGAGATCAAGAAATGTGTTTGGCTGCAAAGAGAGGCGCAGGAGCGGCCGGCAAGCAGGAGGACGGGACGAAAGGGAAGCCCGAGAGGGGTCTGATTCCTGGGAAAGAGCCGGCAGGAGCCATCCAGGAGCTGCAGCGTCAGCCGAGACCGCGAGAGCAAACAGAGCAACAACGAAGCAGTGACGACTTAGGCTGCGCTTGGACTCGGGTCCGCGTTTTTGATCCTGTTGTGCTCCGGCCATCGTGTTTCCAAGATTCGTGAAATGAAGAGAGCAGTGCAGGATGTGCAAGAGGACCAGGAGCCTCGCTGCCGGGCAGGGGGCCAGCCTGCTCCCCGCGCCCTGCTCCCCCCAGGCTTTCCAGTGACTTGGGGAGGCTGATGGAAGCTGGGGGCAGGAGGCACGGCTTGGGGACCAGCTGCTGGGGCGCTGCTGGGAGCTCAGAGGGCGAACGGGAAGCGGACGTGTTCACTGCCTCCAGGATTTCGTTCACCGCTCTTACCTCTTTCTTATTTATTTTTTGGTTTGATTTGTCTAGATCTGATAGGGGACAGCTCAAGTCTCCCACTAGTCTGCTTTTACTATTGATTTCCTCCTTGAGCTTCGCCAGTTATGTTTACTGCTGGGGAGGTGATGGAGGGGGGACTTTCCTTGGGAGGGAAGAGGGTGACTCAGTAAGGTCTTGACAGCAGCTGGAGCTGCCTGTGGCTGTGTCTTGGCCACGGCCAGAGAGAGGCCCCATAAAACAGCTGAGGATGTTTCCCCCGAGTTTTCTGAAGCCTGCTTTCCCTTGGCTGCTCCAGCCATCGGCATGACGGTACCTTGTCAGGCTTTGCTTGTGAATCCTCATCCGTCTGGTCCCTGCCCTCTCAGTGCGAGGAGATCTTGGGGGGCTCTCCTGGGCCCTCTTCTCTTCTCTTTCTTCCTTCATTACTGGGTAGATGACTTCCAGCTCTCTACTGGGGGTCCCCAAAAGCCTCAATGTAGCCTCAAGGTTTAACAGGAAAACCCAGGATCAGCTCACACAAACCCTAGAAATAGGTGCTCTTGTAATCTCCATTTTATAGGTGAGGAAACTGAGGCAAACAGAGGTTAAGTGACTTGTTCAGGGTCTCACAGCTAATAACTATCCGAGGCTGGATTTTAGCTTGGGTCTTCCTCCCTCCGGGTCTCATGCTCTAGCCAGCTTCCAATCACTTGTCCAGAGGCATCTCCTGGATTTGGGTCCTCCCCGCCTTTGGCCGTTCTACCATAGCAGCCTCCCCAGGGGCCTCTTGGCACCCAGCCTCGGCCGTCTCAGGCTTCAGGGCCTTTGGGGAGGCAGCCCCTGCGCCCAAAGCGCACGCTCTTTCTATGTCTATCTTCACGAGTTCTTCAAGGGCCCACCAGGCCGTCTCTTGAAGGAAGCCAGCGGCCTCCCGCCAGACGCAGCTTTGCATTTCTGCTGTTTCATTTTCTGGGCACTTGCTGTTTGGCCTTGGAATCAAAGGACCTGAATTCTAATCCTGCCTTAGGGGAAGGGAAAGAGAGAACGATGTATGGAGCACCTACCGGGTGCCAGGCAGTGCAGAGACAAAAAGAGGCGAAAGATAATCTCGGCCCTCAAGGAGCTTGTTACCCAGACAGTTTTTCTAGAAAATGCTTGGCACAAGGGGCAGCAAGGTGGCTCAGGAGACTGAGAGCCAGGCAGGAGGTCCTGGGTTCAAATCTGGCCTCGGACACTTCCTAGGTGTGTGACCTGGACAAGTCACTTAACCCCCCTTGCCTAGCCTTTACCGCTCTTCTGCCTTAGAACCGGTACTTAGCCTTCATTCCAAGATGGAAAAAGAAAAGTGCTTCCTGGCCGGGTGACCCTGGAAGAGTCACTTAACCCCCACGGCTTAAACCTTACAGCCCTTCTGCCTTATTTCTGCCAGTATTGAGTCTACGATGGAAGATGAGGGTTTAAAAAAAGAAGGAAGGATTAAGAACCTCTAATCTCGTCCAACCTCTTCGTTTTACAGTGAGGGAAACAGAGTCTGAGGGAAGAAATGACCTCCTTGGTCCAAAACTAAAGGGGCAGAGCTGGGATTTGAACTCGTGCCCGCATTTTCCCTCGCACCCCCCCCCCCCCTGAGCCCAGGCTGCTGCCCTGACTCTGGGCTCCTTCCGGCCCTGCGCATCTGGGCAAGAGAACCAGAGAACCCTCGTTCTCAGTCTCCTCCAGACACGCGGAGGGCTCGGGGGGCATCGATCGCTCGGTCAACCTTCGATGGCACAGCGAGCGCTTCCTCAGCCCCTGCCACGTGCCAGGCCGGGGCCGAGGGCTGGGATGCTGCGTACGGCCAGGCGGGGGTTCAAGTCTGAGAAAGGCAGCCAGGCAGGGAGGGCGACGAGCCCGGGGACCCCGGAGCTCTCTGGGGGCCCAGGGCCGCCCCCAGCCCTTCCCGAAGGCCCAGGGCCGCCCCCAGCCCTTCCCGAAGGCCCAGGGCCTCTGAGGGGGCGGTGGAAGGGGAGAAGCCTGCAGGCAGGCCCACAAAGGAAGGTTCTGACCCGAAGCAGGGAATTAGTGCGCTCAGCAGGCCCGCATTCATTCCCAGCCCAGGGCCAGCTGAGATAATTAAAGGCCTCGGTGGAAGGCCCATCTCGGCCGTCTCCGTCCCTCTAAAGCGGCTCCTCTCCAGCTGACTCGCTGACCGAGGCACAATGGACCTTCCTGTTAATTAAAAAAGGCCCCCCTTGTCTCTTCGGCCCGGCCCGGCCCGCCCCCCGCAGCTCCCCAGAGCCCCCAGAACTAAAGGGCCATCAGCAGACACACCGTTCCTAATCGGCTTGTCTGGCACGGCGCTCCCCCCGGCACTGGGGCAAGGAAGGGCCCTGCGGGGGGCCCAGACGTCCTGACAGGCAGAGGGGGTGAAGGGCCCCATGGCCGGAGGCTCCTGGGAAATGTTCGGGGGCCGCCTCACCCCCGAGGAGCCGGGCCTGGTGTGAAAGGGGGCATCGGGGAGGCGCGGGCAGTGAAGCCCAAAGGTGGGCGCTCGGGGGTACAAAGTGCTTCCCTACGTCACTCGGCCTAGCGTTGGGGTGCAGTCCTGAGTTCTCGGAGCTGCTTTCGCCTTCCCTCCGATAGGGGGGTTGGCGTGGGTGGGCTGAGGCCGTTTCTGGTTCTGACTCTAGGATCGATGGCTACTGGGACCCCGGAATGCCTCTGTGCACCCCAAGGCTCGCTTCAAAGGCTTCCCCCACCCCGGGGCCTTTTCGTGAACTGCCCCCCGTCCTCCGCACCGCAGCCCCCGATGGCGAGGCGGGGAGAGCGCCAGGGACATGGGGGGGGGTCTGGAGTTCCAGCTCTTCTGAGCCGGGTGGCCCTGGACAAGTCCCTTAAGCTCCGTGTGCCTCGGTTTCCTCAGGTGTAAAACAATGATCCTCCCAGAGCGCCAGACCCAACATGCAGAAGTGCTGAGTTCAAATACAACTTCAGATGCTTTTTAGCTACACGATCTTGTGCGGGAAACTTGACCTCCGTTTGCCTCGGTTTCCTTCTCTGTCAAAACAAGGACGATGCCAACATCTCTCCTGCAGGGCGCGGGTGGATCCCAGGAGAAATCCGGGGTGCCCGGCACAGCCGCGGGGCTGCTCTCGGCTGAAGGCTCTGCCTGGCTCCCCCCACAGAAGGCGGGAACCCGGGAGGCGGCTCCTGCCGCGGCCTGGCTCTGCGGCGCCCACGCGCCTAGCAGGCCCCACACTGGTGTCCGGCGAGCGGCCGGACCCCGGCTGTCTCCCTGCTCTGGGCACGCAGACGAGGAAGCCGCGCCTGAAGGAGCTCCTGGGAATCCGGGCTTTGCCTCGCCCGGCCGGGCCGCTCCACGGAGGGCCGCAGAGGGACAAGCTCGCCTCCAGGCCCGCCCGCCGGGGCTCGGGGCATCCACGTGGGAAAGAGATCTGGCCGGGGGGCCTCGTCCTGGCCGGAACAAACACCCACCCATCCGCGGCCTTCTCCAGGCTAAGAATACTCGGCCGGTGCCGGAGTCGTCCAGGAATGTACACTATGCGAGCAATGCCGGCGGGCAGGATGTGCCAGCGGAGAGATGGCAGGCTGGAGGCAACAACAGGAGCCGGGAGAGGAGCGGCCACGGGGGGCGATTCCACAGCCACGAGCGAGCGGCAGCCCCTCCAAGGGCCGCGGGTGCTGGGCAAGGCACGAGGCACAAAGGCTTTGGGAGGGCTGGCCAGGGAAACTGAGGGGGCCCAGCACCCCAGAATGCAGGAACCAAGAACATGGGATATCTGAGCAGAAAGGGACCCTAGATCTAGAGCTGAACGTGCCAGAGTGAGGGGGGGGCCCAGCACCCCAGAATGCAGGAACCAAGAACGTGGGATGTGGGAGCAGCAAGGACCTAGATCTAGAGCTGAAGGTGCCAGAGTGAGGGGGTTCAGCACCCCAGAATGCAGGAACCAAGAATGCAGGCCATCTGTCAGGCCGCTGGCATTTGACTCCGCACCCGCTGCGTCCCGAGAGCCCTCCCGAGGCCCGGCACACAGAAAGGCAAGCGGAGTCCTCGCCCTCAGACTTCCCAATCCAAGGAGGGGAGGCCGTGCACGTGGCTACACACACCCAAGACACAGACGGGGCGATGGGAGGGATCTCTGAGGGTAACAAAAGATCAGGATGGGCTCCTCGCGGGAGGGAGGCCTGGAGCCGAGCCTGGAAGGAAGCCAGGGAAGCCTGGAGGGAGAGATGGAGCTCTGTGCCGGGGGTAGCAAGGCCAGTTTCACTGGCCCCAGAGCACATGGGAGCAGCGCAGGGAGAAGGAAGGAGGGCTGTGAAGCGTAAGAGCTCCGTAAAGGCGGGCAGGGGCCAGGCTAGGGAGGCCTTCACAAGCCAACGAGAGTATTTCCATTTGGTCCTGTAGGCCAGAGGAAGCCTCCGGCGGGCCGAATGGCAGGAGTGGTGCCTTGGTCGGATCTGCGCCTCCGGAAAAGCACTTTGGTAGCTGGCTGGGGGACAGCCTGCATGCGAGAGCCCGAGGCGGGCAGATCCCCCGCAGCTATCGCAACGGTCCAGATGGGGACGGCCGGAGGGAGCAACGTCCAAGGCGAGAAGGGGTGGACCGCAGAGACGGTTTGAGGTCCCATGGATAGGCTTTGACGGCAGCTGCGGATGGAGGGGCTGCCGACGGGGGAGAACCAGGAGGACGGACGCCTCCACGCCAGGGATCCCTCTCTCTCCCCTCAACCTCCACTTCCTGACGGCCCTCCTACTTCTTGGCTGACTGGGAGGAGGACGGCGCCCTCCCTTTGTCCCGGATGCAGGGAGTTCCCAAAAGTGGGACCAGAACAATAAAATCCGGGAATGGGAACGGATCTTTAAAGGAGAACGAATTATGGCCTCCCGTCTCCCCCCTTGCCACGTGCGATCGTAACCGTCTCCATAAGATCTCGGGTCACGGGGCCTGGCACATAGGAAGCACTCAAGTACTTGCTGACTTCATACAAACATCAGGGAGTGAGTCAGCATCTGTGAAGTCTCAGTTTCCTCATCCATAAAATGGGGTCCATCTCTCAAAGTTGTGAGGATCCAGGGAGATGCTATCTGTAAAGCCTTTAGTAGAGTATCTGGTCAACAGTAGGTGCTCAATACATGCTTGTTGATGGAGTAACTGCTCGGTAGGGAACCATCCCATTGATAATGTATCCGATCCCTCCAAGGACTGCCACAGAAATTTAGTCCTGGAGGCTCCACACTGTTTGGTGACTCGTCCAAGCCGGGCCTCCCACCCAGGGCTTGTCCGCCCCCAGGCCATTCCTCCTGACCTCCCCAAGGCGTCTCATCTGGACTTTCCGTGGCCCTTGGCTTCTGTGCTATCTCCCTGGTGGAAGGTGAGCTCGGTGGGGAAAGGGCCGAGGCCTCACCCACACTCCCCTAATCCCCAAAGAGAGCCTGCTCTGGCCCCACAAAGTGGGGAGCCGGGCCCGAGAAGGGTCTTCCGATCTCTGGAGGCCATCGCTGGCCCTGGCCCTTCTCTTGCCCCCCTGGTGGAGGCTGGGCGGGGGGAGCCCCTGCATCAGCCCCACTTTCGTAACGGGCCGTATTTTCTGGTCAAAGTTGCATAAAATCACCCCGCTGGGCCTCCCCCGGAGAAGTGGCCCATTTTTCCGGGCTGTTTTTCACAGAGCTATTCCTTGGGTGGGGGAAGAACGTCCTCGCTAAGTTTTCTGCAAGAGTCTCGCTGCTCCCTTTAAACAAAGAAAACAAGCCAAGGGCCGCTCCTAATTAGGCAATGCCCGTGCCATCTCGGGTTTCAAATTACTCAGCATGGTATGATCTCATGGCACATTCACTACAGCAATCCCTTTAAGCTCGTGGGAGGCGCCCCGGGACGCCGGAGAGTCTTTGGTGTACTCTGCGCCCTTGCAGGGTGCACGGCGCGCATGCCGCGATCCCCACCTGGGCCCCCCCCAAGTCCTCCTCTCCCCCCTCCCTCCCCAGGAAGGACGCACGCCGGCTCAGCCTGCTTTCTTCGGCTCTGCCGAGGCAGGCACGGGAAGCTTCTGGGGTCGTCCCTGGGGAGGGGGAAGCTTCTGGGGTCGTCCCTGGAGAGGCAGCCTCTGCGGCTGAGGAGGGCTGCCCTCTGAGCCCAACCCCATCCAGGCTCTGAACCTGGGGGCCCAACACTGTGTGCCAGGCACCGTGCCAGGGGCTGGGAACGCCAGGGTGAAGAACGAACCGATCCCGTCTACACAATCGCATCGATACGATAGCAGAGATAGTACATATGCAATATGTAAGCAGTGTCTGTCTTAGAAAGAATTATTTATAAATCTATACTGATACATAACATATAAATGTATATAAACACGGAAATGGAGCTCCATTTATAAACCCATAAACCCCCGAGGCGGGCTGGGAGGCCAGGCCTTTCTGATGGATCGATGCCAGCTCGCCCACTCTCCCGGGCAGAGTAAGCACCCAAGGGTGCTACAGATGGAAATAAAGGAGGGAGACGGCCTCTGCCCTCCAGGAGCTTCCCTTCCACCAGAAGGGGAGGCATTTATTCTTTTAGGGGTGCTGGTTAAGGAAGGGATCTTTGGAGCAGGCAGGGACAGCGTAGTAGAAGCTTCAGGCCCTTTTCAGTAGGAATGGTGGCACAGTGGATCGAGTGCCGGGTCTGAACAGTCTAGGTCCTGGGTTCAAATGTGACCTCAGACACTTCCTGGCTGGGTATCCCCTGGGCAGGCCACACAAGGCCCCTTGGTTGTAAGAAAGTAAGGGTTAAAAAGACAGACAGACAGACAGACATGGTACTGCTGATGGAACTCTGCGCCCTGAGCAAGAGATGAAGCTGGGTGGGTGGAAGGTTGGGGGCGGGGGGAGAGGGGAGAGGTGTGTGGTGGGGCCCGAAGGGAGAGGAGGGGGCAGCCCGTGCGTCTGTCCGTGTGCACACAGCTGCAGGCAGGCTGGTCAGGTTGGGTTTACGCCGGAGATGAAGCAGCTGTCAGGCTTGACCTTCGCTTGTTTGGCAGATGGCGGAGGCTAAATGGGCGTGGGGAGAGGGCTTTGGGGCCCCTCGGCCTAGAAACTCAAGAAACTCCCCAGATGAAAAAGCCGAGCTGGAGTGGCTGAACGACTGGCCCGGGGTGAAGCGGACAGGGTTGCAAGGACGGGCGAAGCGAGATAGTGTGAACACAAGAGAGCCCACGTTCCCCCCGGCGCGGCGGCTCCGGCCTCCCTGCTCCTCACACCAAGGCAGGCCTGGGTCCCCCCACCCAAGCCTGGAAGGAGCTTGGCCTCCTTGAAGGTTCAACTAACGCCCACCACCTTTCTGGGCGGCCCTTCATGCCGGGGCTTCCCTCTGAGATTCACCCAACCGAGTCACGGTGTGCCATCTCCCCCATCAGAAGGGGGCTCCCCCAGGGCACCGCCGGGTTTACCTTTCTCTGGATGGTAGCCGGCATGCAGCTGGTGCAGAATAAATGCCTGACCATGCAGAAGGCCCTCTGGGGTACCCACAAGCCCTCAGGCCTGCCTTCCGGAATCTGCTAGGACTAAATTGGGATCAACATGGACCAGCCCCAGCACATTCCCTGAGTTTTCTTTCAAACCAACCCCAAGAACTCAAAGCTATTTTTATTTGCTGGTCCTTCGCCTCTTTCTCGGAGGGGGAAAAAGCTGGGGGGGCGACTGACAACCTGCTCAGCTGGGCCTGCCGCAGGGTTTCAAGGGTTTCCTGGATTTGCAGGATTTCGCGCTGTACACATGGGAATCATTAACCCCACAGCCCCGGGATCGACACTTCTGGGGAGCCGAGGACGGATGGGGGCCGACGAGGAGGAGGAGCCAAGGCAGCTGCTGGGAAGAGGAGGAGGAGGAGGAGGAGGATGAGACAAGAGACCTTTGTGAGAAGACTCTGCAAAGGAAAGAACCTGACACCAAAAAAGAAGGCAGCTTGGGCAGCTGGGAAGGGGGATGGCTGGCCTTCCCTTCTCCTTCACTTAATATTTACTTATCCGATGAAGAAATACAGCAAGGCCTTGGCAGGCCGGGAATCCCACTGGCAATGTGGGGGGCTCACTAGGACGAGAAGTCAGTTACAAGAGATTTGCGGAGGGAGTCTCCACACCGGGACATGCCCCGGAGGAGTGAGGCTTATCAGTGGCAACGAGAGACAAAGGCAAACACTTAAGCGGTTGAGGAGATGAGCCAGTCATGTAGAGAGCCATCATGGTCAAGAATTCCCGCCCCAGGGGCCCTCCAGTCCTGACCAGGGAGGAAGGCGGCTCATTTCATCCCCAAGCCATCTCCTGGGGTATTCGCACTGCTTCCTGCCTAGAAAGCCCGTATCACCACTGCTACAGGAAGGGATGAGCCAATGGGTTCCTCTACGCTTCCACTTTATGGGACTCTATCATTTTCCAGACCAAAGTACACGCCCCACCTAAGCCTTCTCTTAGAGCTGCTGCTCCTTGAGGGCAGACTCTTCCCTTTTTGTATTTGTGTTTCAGACACTTCATAAATTGTTTTCATTCATTAATTCACTCATCCATTCATCCTTCCTTTTAGCCACCCATCCGTCCGTCCGTCTGTCTACTCTCTCTTTAATCCATCCATCCACTCACCTATTCAATGTACCCATCTATTCCCATCCATGCATCTACCCACCTTCCCATCCACCCACCCACCCAATCCGTCCCGGCAGTCCACCTTTTTATCCATCCCTCCAGCCATCTAATTTCAACTTCCAAGTATTTGATCTCCTGACAGAATGCTGGGAACGGCCGCCCTTTTGTCTCTATGTCCCCAGTGCCAAGCATGGTGCCTGGCGCATAATTAATGCCTGTCAACTAAATGTCTGTCGATTGACTGATGGACTGATTTCTAGCTACAAAGCCCTGGAGATGGGGATGGGGGAGGGCAGGATGAGACTTTTATTGAATGGGGAAGGACGGCAGGGTTGCAAGTTGCTCCTCGATGACCAAATAAATGTGTATTGGTGAGGTCAGGCTTACTCTAGGCAAACATCCAATTTCCAATTATCTGGACTGTGGAGGGCACGAAGTAAGAGAAGAAAAACTCCAGGAGAGTCTCATCCCCTCCCGAGAGCTGGTAGCCTCCACCTTCTCCCAGCACTATACCTTAAATAAAGCGCTCGAGTATTACAGATTCAACACTGTAGGGGGGTCCTGCGGGCTCCTCTAATGCAGTCTCTGATTTAAGAGATGAGCAAACTGAGGCCCACAAGGGACTAGAGTCGCCCAAAGTCACCCCGAGTGTAAATGGCAGAGCTGAGATTCAAACTGAGGTCTGGTGATTCCAGATCTTGTCCCTTCCTCCTCCTCCTCCTCCTCCTCCTCCTCCTCCTCCCCCCATCGCAGAGAAGGGGCCAGAGGGAGGGAGGGAGGGCCCGGAGGAAGAAGGCCCTTATCCGGGAATCTGGGATTTCGCTGGAACTGAAGGTTTCTTTCAGAAGAGGCTGTGACCAGGACAGGCCGAAGCAGCCATCTGTCTGGAGAAGGCCGGCCCAGCAGGATTGTGGGTCAGGACGGACTTGGGGACGCTGGGAAGGGCGCGGGGAGGCGAGCACACTCCGGTCTCCGGCCTCACAAAGTCTGAAGTCGTTTCTGTTCACAAGAGAGCGTGGGATGCGGAGAACGCGGGCTGGCAGGCAGAAGAGCTGGCCACAAATGCCAGTTCTGGCCCAATGTGGGAAGCTGCGCCGGGCTCATGGTTCCCCCCCGACTTGGTTTCCTTCTCTGTAAAGGGAGGGGGCTGGCCTCGAGGACCCCAGAGGGCACCTTGAATTCAATGGCTTCCACGGCCGTAGTAAGAGTGGGGGAGCCTCGGAAGAGGTGACGCATGGAAAGCTGTAAACGGCGGCTCTCCTTACCGCAGTCATTCAGCGATCCCGGCACTGCCCAGCCGACTGCTCCGGTACTAAGTGACCTTTGGGGGACAGGACTAGGGCGAATCATCCCCACGGCCCCCTGCCCTCTGCTCATCTTGGTCCCCATCTTACAGATGAGGAAAGCAAGACTTGGGGAATCGAAGTGACCCAGGACAAGTCACTTCCTTTGCCTGGGCTTCGCCTCGTGGGTCAAATGAGGGGAATAGACTAGGTCCAAGGTCCGAGGGCCCCCAAGAGAGCAAAAAGAGCCAAACGGGAAATGGCAAAAGTTCCAGTTGCTGAGTGGTGCCTCACTTTCCCCTGGTAATAACGCATGAAGACAAAAGCCAAAGAAAATGGCGGGTGGGGGGGGGGGCAGCTGGGTAGCTCAGTGGATGGAGAGCCAGGCCTAGAGATGGGAGGTCCTAGGTTCAAATCCAGCCTCAGACACTTCCCAGCTGTGTGACCCTGGGCAAGTCACTTGACCCCCATGGCCCACCCTTACTGCTCTTCCACCAAGGAACCAATACACAGAAGTTAAGGGTTTAAAAAACAAAGAAAATGGCGGGACTCAATGACAAGCCTAGGGCAGTGACTCAGCTCGCCCTGCCCTCTCCTCCACATTCGGCACCTCATTAGTTCTTGGAAGCCTGGACAATCACGTGGCCACCCAAGGCCCACCTGCCCCGCTCCAGTGGGGCCATCTGTGTCCCCCCCGACCTCCCGATCCAGAGCTGTCCTTTTCCCAGAGACCAAAGAGAACCTCGACACGCCTGGTCTTTGCCACATGGTCACCAACCAGAAAAACACACGGAGTCCGCAGGGGTTCCTGGGAAGGCGGCCTCCAGCGGGGCATCCTTAGGAAGGAAGACTGAAGGAGAGGGAGTGAGAGCATGGAAGCCCCCCGGGGGCAGAGCCTGCTTCCCTTTGATCGGCCGGCATGTGGAACACGCTTGTGAGCTGACCGATGGCTCGTGGGGTCTCCCTTGGGGAACTGGAAGGGCCTGAAGGGCCAACAGCTCAGAAACATCCTGCTGGCCTCCCCCAAAGGATCTAAGAAAGTGTCCCCCCGGCCAGCCCCCTCACTTGACAGATGGAGGGACGAGGGTAGAGCCAGGTGGAAGCCGTCTCTCCGGCCTCCCCAGCCCCCAGCTGGGCACAGTCTCTGGCGCTTGGTGGCGAGTCTTTCCGGACATGCTTGACTCTTGGTGACCCTGCTTGGGATTTTTCTCAGCAAAGACTGGAGAGATTGGCTATTTCCTTCTCTGGCTCATTTTACAGATGAGGAAACTGAGGTCAATAGGGTAGAATGACTTGCCCAGGGCCACACAAATTTTATTTTAATCCGGCCCCAAGGCTGCTACCTCCCACCCATCTGGGGACCCTGGAGGCCTCTTTCAAGGCTCTGTAAACCTAGAGCTCATGTCTGGAAAAGTCCCTTCACCCATATCTGCCTCAGTTTCCTTCTCTGTAAAATGGGGGGATAATAGCCCCTCCCTCACAGGGCTCTCAGGGGATCAAACAATACTGTCAAAGCCCTTTCCACGCCTTACAAGTATTAAATAAAGTTTGGATATTCTCGGAACATGAATTTTGGGGATTGTTTTCTTGGCAGAGATGCTGGCGTGGCGGGCCATTTCCCTTCTCGAGCTCATTTGACAGATGGGGAAACCGAGGCAAACAGGCTTAGGGGACTTGCCCAGGGTCGCCTAGCGAGGAAGGAGCTGAGGCCCATTTGGACTCAGCAAGAGAAATCTTCCCGACTCCGGGCTGGGCACGCTGTCCATCTGGCCACCTCCCTGTCTGGTTTACGGTAATAGATCCATCCCTCTACCACGTAATAAAGTGAATAATCACATTAATCTGGGGCGAAACGCTAGACAACAGATATTAGACAGGAGAGAGAAGACCCAACAGAGGCCGATTTCTTCTTCTTCTTCTTCTTCTTCCCCGGCCAGCCGTGGGTGCCCTCCGCAGGCTGCCGGGTGCCCAGGACGAGGCCTCTCCCGCCTCCTGAGGCGCCCATTTCGCCCACCACCGAGGCCTCATTTCTTTGTTTTCCACACAAAATCTGAGGGAAGGGCTGGCCAGCCTTGCTCCTGGCCACCAGCGCCATCGTGTGGCCAGCGGCAGGAAGGCAGCCCTTTGCTTAGCGTCTCACAGGCCTTGTGGACCACCTCCTGCTCCATTCAGGTGCCCAGAGGGCCAGAAGAAGAATTCCGAGTGGGGGGAGCTCCGGCCTCCCCTGTCAGGAGGGGCGGGGAAGGGGGACGCTCTGGGGCCTGAGATCTTCTGGGGGAAGGAGCCGAGGCAGGAAGATGCCCAGCGACTGGATTTTAGAGAGACGATGGCTTTGGGGCGCTCCCCGGAGCAGACTGGGAGCCAGACGGGCTACTGGAGGCCTTCCAGGGCAGCCCTCCTTCTCGGACAAAAGAAGACCCCGAGGGTCTGAGGGGAAACGGGCTGCCTGGGCCTCCCAGGCTCGGAAGAGGTCTCTGCCCTGCGATAGCCAGCTCAGGCCTCCATCCCTCCATCCCGCTTCCCAGGAAGCCCTTCCTGAGCCGGCGGCTGCTCGCCTTGGCTCCGTCCCGATGGCTCCGGACATCCTTCTCTGGCCCCGGAGCTCTCCAGCCTCAGGGCCGGACCTCCAGGAGTCCCCAGCCCTGAGCACAGGAAGTGCCTAAGAAACGTGTCGCCCCGCGTCCGTGACTCGTTCTCTGGTCCTGGCGGGTGTGAGCCTGGGCCGGGGGCGGAGAACCTCGATTCAAAATGGCGCATGGAGGAGCACGTCAACGCCGCCAGCTGAGTGCCAGGCCGGAGGCAGGGGCCAGGCGCGGTGCTGGCGAAGGCCATCGAGGCCGATCTCTCTCCCTACGAGGGCCGGGCCTAGGGTGAGTCCATCGCTTAGAGCTACGAAGAGCCACAGCTGGAGGCTGCCCTGGACACTCTCTAGCTCACACCTACCCGCTTACCACTTAAAGGCCTTGCTGGCCGGCTCGCATCACCTGAACCTACGAAACAATTCCTCCCCCCATACAGCCGGCTGTGGGTCAGCGTCCCGGATTCCCTTCCTGGCTCCGCCGCTTTCTTGGCCTGGCCGCTGGTCTCCTCGCAGGGAAGCTCCAGACGAGAAGAAGCTCTGAGGCTCCCCCAGCATCCCGCGGGGTACTTCCTCCAGCCTGCCAAAGCTCGCCCATCCTGTCTGACTTGGCCCCACGGATCGGGCTGTGGCTCTCTCTTCCAGGCTTTTCACTAGGTCCTAAGTGGGCTGTCGGTCCGACACCTGGACTGTCCGTCTGGGACTTGGTCCTCCTTCTCTGATAACATCTTACATTTTTAAACCCTCCCCTTCCCTTCCAGCGTAGAATCGATACTAAATATGGGTTCTGAGGCAGAAGGGCCCTAAGGGCTGGGCCACTGCAGTTAAGTGACTTGCCCAGGGTCACACAGCTAGGAAGTGTCCGAGGTCACATTTGAACCCGGGTCCTCCCAACTCCAGGCGCAGCTCTCTATCCGCCGAGCCACCCGGTGGACGTCCATGTGTTACGAGCTCCATGCTGGAATTTGTCCGGCCATCGGGAACATCGTGAGTGTCAATGACCTTTCCGTGACTTTCTGTCTGGAATCTTTGGAGAGGATGGAATTCCGCGGTTTGTGGCCACATAACACCTGGGCTGATCGCTTCATTCATTCTATTTGCCTCAGTTTCCCCGTCTGAAAAAAGAACTAGAGCAGGAAGTGACACGCCGCTCCAGGATCTCGGCCAAGAAAACCCCAAATAGGGTCCCAAAGCCTCGGGGCATCCTCGCTGGAAGGACGCCGGCCCTCGGCCGACCAATCACACACATTTCTTCAGTCCTTCCCTTCCAGGCACCGCAGAGGCTGGATCTAGAGCCGGGCTGGCGTCCTCGCTGCCCCCGAACGACCCGTGTCTGTACTATCACAGGCTCACCGACACGATACACCCCCGAGAAAAGGCTGAGGGAGCCCCTGCCTGCAAGAAGTGCGCGTTCCAGTGTGTGCGCTGAGCGTGTCTCTGCAGCGGGCACGACGGCACCCACAGACAGGCCAGCGCGGGGGCTCTGTGGGGAGATGCACTGGAAGAGGCTGATGGCCAGACTGATAGCCAGGGGCGTCCGTGGCCTCCCCAAAGGGGAGAGCCTTTCTCTCCATTTGGACTCTACGGGGCAGCCTCTGAGGTCCACAGCCAGCGTCCTGGGTGAGAGACGAGCTCCTCTGGAGAGCTGCTCCGATGATTTCTGCCACACGTGCCGGTGAACAAATTCCAGCATTTATTCTCATCAGGACCACCGTGAGGAGGGAGGAGGGAGGAGAGAGGAGAAGAGAGAGGAGAAGAGAGAGAGAAGAGAGAAGAGAGAAGAGAGGAGAAGAGAGAGGAGAGGAGAGAGGAGAGGAGAGGAGAGGAGAGGAGAGGAGAGAAAAGAAAAA
>NC_058133.1:9921972-9959669 GCF_016433145.1 Gracilinanus agilis | reverse complement strand
CAGCCGCAGCCCCCCCCCGGCGAGCAGCCCCCCCAGGGACACGCGGAGAGCCGCGCCGAAGTCCCGCTCGGCTGCCCGCAGGGCTGCTGACCTTCGCTCCATTTCGGGTCCCAGCCAGCGGCCGGAGGAGAGCCGCGGCCCAGCCTGGGCAGGGGCAGCCCGCAGGGCGGGAGCAGGAGGCGGCCATCCCTTCCCGGCCCACATGGGCTCTGCTCCGCCCGAGAGGAGATCGCGTTCCGCCGCGCGCGCGGCACGCCGGGTATTTCCGGGGAAAACGACCCCCGTGGCCGGCTGTCCAAGCTCCCCGGTTCGGCCTGGATGCCGGGCGAGGAGAACAAAGAGGCTGCTTTGGCCAGGCCGGGTCCAAGAGGAAGCCTCGGGCTGTGCGCGGCGGCCATTCCCAGCGGCGACTCCAGGGGGCAGAGCTGGGCAACGTTTCCCCGCAAAAGCCTCGGGTTCTGCGGAGAAAGTGGCCGTGTTTTCCCTCTGCAGGCTCCCCGCCCAGCCTGCTCTTTATTCCGGCCACATTCGCATTCAGCGGGAACAGGCAGGCCCTCCGCGGCCTTTATTTCCGCCTGAACCCGGCGCGATCCTGGCCGAGGCAGCCGGATGCAGGCCGGAGGAGGAGGGAGGGATGAAAGGGATGCCCGGAAGAGGGTCCGGGCCGCCCCCGGGAGCGCTCGGGGCGCCTTCTCCAAGCGGCCCCTTTCCGAGATGAGGAAACTGAGGGGCCCGCAAAGCAGCCTGGGAGAGCCGGCCCTGCCTCCTCCGCCTCCAATGGGAGAGCAGCGGGGGCGGCCGGTGGCCAGCCGAGTTCAAGCCCCTTCTGGACTCCAGAATTGCCAGGAATGCCAGTTCCCTCCGCCAGTTCCCTCCTCCTCCTCCTCCTCCTCCTCCTCCTCCGAGCTGGGCAGCCTCTGGGGGAATGTGGAAGGTCCGCTTCATGAGAAGCAGGAAGGGTCGGGTTCAAATCCTACTCTGGACAGTAGTCGGGTGACCCTGGCCAAGTCATGGAAGCTCTAAGCCTCAGTTTCCCCATCTGTCAAATAAAATGATCTGTATTTAGGGCTCGCTGCAAATCATCTGTATAATAATACATAGCCCCCGAGGGCAGACGGGCGGGCACTGAGGCACAGAGCCTGGCACTGACCCTGATATTCTGTGTGCTAAGCCAGGGCTGTCCACCTCCCGAGGGCCGGATCTGACTGAAGGAAGGCATTCCTCTTGCAGGCTCCGCACACCCGACTTTAAAGGGCAGTTTTCTCGGAATAACGTGGGCGTATGACCACTCTCACTAAGAGGAACGGGAAGGCCGGAGCCACCCGAAGGCCCTCCTCCCCGCCGGCTGCAGGAATAAAAAAACGCAGACAAAACCCTTTCCCGAGAGCGGGGCTGCCTCCCTTTGGTTCTTCCCATCTTCCTAGCCTGGCAGCGCCGGGCACAGCAAATGCCTCCTAAATGGGGGTTTCGTTCATTCATTGGAGGCATTTTCCTCTCATTTAAAGGGCCGCGGGAGGGCTGCTTCCGGCTCTGGGCCATCTCTGAGTGGGGCACCAGGAGCTCCTTAGAAGGGGTCCCAATCCCACCCTCCATCTGGGCGAGAAGGTGGCCCAGACCCTGCCGCCGGTCAGGCAAGCAGTCAATAAACATCTCTTGGGCACCTTTCCTGTCCCAGCACCCGGCTACAAAGACTGTCTAGTCCCTGCCTCAACTTACTGACACTGGCAACGGCCAGGTAGAAACTGGACTAGAGGATAAAGGAGTCCTTTTCCCCTGGGGAGGACAGTCTGTCTGCTGCGGAACCAGGAAGCTGCTTTTTGGAGCTCCAGGACTTCCAGTCTGGCCTGAGGCCACTTACTGGCTGGGTGACCCGAGGCCAGCCACTTCACCCCGCCTGCCTCAGTTTCCTCATCTGCCAAAGGAGCCGCAGAAGGACACGGCCAACCCCTCCGGCATCTCTGCCAAGAACAGCCCGACGGGGGTCCCGGACAGTGGGACACGCCTGACAAATGACTCGGCAACAACCACGCAGCGTGTTGCTGGTGTTATCTCGGAGCATCTCGTGTGGTAATGACTCCGCCTGTTATTAGTCTGTTTACAAATGAGGGCACCGAGAGCCCTCGCCCCGGGCACCGGCTCCCCAGCCTTCGGAGAAGGACCCAGAAACCAGGAGCTCCAGGCAGGCTCTTCCCCTTCCAGCCCTGGGACGGGAAGGGATTCTGGGAAGTCTGACCTGTCTGGGCCCCTCCTGCCCCTGCAGCTTCCTCCGCTCTCTCGGCTCCCGACTTGGGTCTAAGAACTCCTTCTCAGAGAAGGGTCGAGGCAGCTCTTGCCATCCACCTTCCTTGCCTGCTGTGGGTCTCCCAGAGAGCGACGGGGAAGCACGTGGCAGGGGTGAGAAGGTTTAGATTTCATCTAACAAGTCGTTATTCGGTGCCCACCGGGTGCCATGAACTGTGTAGGGGATCGCTGCTCCAGAGCAGGCCCGGGCCTCCGAGGGCACCGAGTCCAACCTTCTTGTCTTACAGAAGAAACTGAGGCCCAGCAGGGTTCAGTGACTGACCCAGGGTCTCACTGCTAGGAAGAGTGGGAGGCCACATTTGAACCCAGGCTCTCTATCCTCCGAGCCACTCGGCAGCGCCCCCTTCCTAGACATGGGATGTTGGGCTTTCTGAGCTGAAGGCAACGATGCTCTTCCTCGCACCAGGCTCAGCTAGTTATCATCAGAGTTGGGGCTGGGCCCCCCGTGACGTCCCTAACCCAAGATACTTAGCAGTTGGCCAGTGTGTCGAGGAACATTCCCTTCTGTCTTAGAATCAATCCTAAGCATCGGTTCGAAGGCAGAAGAGCAATAAGGACGAGGCACCCAGGGTTAAGTGACTTGGCCAGAGTCACACAGCTCAGAAATCTAAGGCCGGATCTGAACCCAGAGCCACCAATTCTCCAGCCCTGACTCTATCCACTGAGCCACCCAGTTGCCCCCATCCATAAACCACTTATTATGTGTCAGGCACTGAGGACAGAAAGGCCAAGATGAGTCTCTGGAGGCCCCCCAGCCGATGGGGAGGCACCAAGCAAACAGCCGCGGATGGACAAGCTCCAGACGGAATAACGTGGACAGGATCCATGGAGGGGAGGCGGGAGAGCCTTCTGGAGGCAGCTTGTTTTTGTCTCTGTGCCCCGGACAGTGCCTGGTCCTCCCTAGGTGCCCAATTCGTGTTCACTGAAGAGCTCTCTAGGCCAGGAGGCAGGCGGGGGGAGCCAAGCCAGAGGGTGGGAAGGGGTGCAGGGGAGGAAAGCCAGCAGCGAGGGGCTCTTCAGAGCCGGGCTGGGGCCTCAGGGGCATCGGTGCGTGACAGGACGGTGCTGAGGTCATGCATTCTGGAGCCACCCGGATGGAAAGACCCGCAGGAAGGAGCGCTCCGATGGAGGGACACCGTGGCGGGGAGGACCGAACGCACCCACAGTCTCCAAGCCCGGCGCGAGGAGGGTGATGCAGTGCGACCGATAATATAAATCAGAGCTCATCTTAGTGTTGGGAGGACCTGGGTTCAAGTCTTCACCAACAAATACTCGATTGGTGAGCCTGGACAAGTGATCAAGCCTCTCAGTGCTTCTTGCAAGGCACTTTCAAAACTATAAATTGGCCCCTAGTTGGCCCAGAGTGCTGGGCTTGGAGTCAGGAAGACTTGAGTTCAAATTCTGCTTCATACTTTAACTGGGTGACCCCAGGCAAGCCACTTCACCCCTGCCTCAGTTTCCTCATTTGTAAAATGAGGGTGTTGAGTTCAATGGATTTGAATACCTTAAAGTATTATAGAAAGGCCAGTTGTTTACTATTATTCTCAATCAGTGGTCTGAGAGCCTGGATTCAAATCTGGCCTCCGACACTTCCTCATTGAGTGACCCTGAGCAAGTCACTTAACCTCCATGGCCTAGCCCTTACCGCTCTCCTACCTTGGCACCCATACACAGGATTGATTCTAAGACCAAAGGGAAAGGTTCAAAGGAAAAAATAGGAGGCTTCGACTCAGTGGCCTCCCAAGTTCCTTCCACCTCCAATCTAGACTCCTCAGCCTGCCTCCCCTTTGGGCATCCCTCCTGCCCAATAATAATAACCCTGAGATGAGATGTGAGACCGTCGCGAGAGAGTGGAGATAAAACCAGGCTGCCAGCCTTAAACGCAAATGGACGTGAGCTGCTGTTAAGATTCAGAGGAACGGCAGACATTATTAGCAACATGAACATCTTCGTGATAATGATGAAGAGGATGGTCAAATTAGGAGAAACAAGGAAGGCCTCGAGGCCACTGGAGAGACCTTTAAGCCCCTCCCTTCCCTCTCTGAATCAATGCTATCTGTTGTTCCAAAGCTGAGGACCAGTCATGTGGGCAATGGGGGTGCCCAGGGGTCACCCATTTAGGAAGTGCCTGAGGTCAGATTTGAACCCAGGACCTCCCACTTGCAGGCCTGGCTCTCTGTCCACTAGCTGATCCCTGGCTGGTGAATTTTGAGGACCCCAACAAGGTGCTCAGGATGGGCAGGTGGACGAGATCCCACAACTCTTCAAGTCCAGAGAGAGAACATGGCCCAGGCCAAAGGGCAGCCAGTGGGAGAGTCGAGGCCTTCTTACAAGGGCTCCTTCTTCCGTGATGCACGTTCTCAGAAACTGGACATCCCAAAGAGGCCTTCCAGCTTCCGAAAGCTGGAAAACGAGGGCACTCGAGGCCTGAAGCAGAAGGCTTGGATTCGAGTTCTTACTCTCAGGCTACAGGAACACGGAGGGCTAAGTCTCCTTCCTCAATCAAAGAAGCATTTCTTTATTCAGGGCTCCCACGTGCCGGTGTGGCGGCACACATGGGGAAGACTAATATATAAGGAAGGAAATGATCTCTCTTCCCAAGAGACTTACATTCTAGTGACACACACGCTCATTTACTACGACGAGGCGCTGGTAGAGGGCACCATCGGAGCCAGGCAGTCTCCTCTTCCTGAGTTCAAATCCAGCCTCAGCCACTGACTAGCTGGGTGACCCTGGACAAGTCACTTAACCTTGCTGGCCTCCATTTCCCCATCCATAAAATTGGAGAAGGACACGGCAAACAACCGCTCCAGTATCTGTGCTCAAACGGGGTCATAGAATGGGGCACGGCCGAACAGAACACGCGTAGACGCACCCACACACAGAGGATGAATACGAAGTGAATAAAGTACAAACAGACCCAAAGTAGTTGAGATACCAGATCGTTTGGGGGCACCGCCAGAGGCTTCCTGGTGTCTGAATGGCGTCTTCCAAGAAAAAGAGGAAACGAGGGAGAAAGCGCCTTCCCGAGGCGGAGGGGGCCCACGGAAGGGCGCGGCGGCCAGAGCCGAGGAACAGAGGGTCACTTTGGCTGGAGGGAACAGCGAGGAGGGGGAGAGGGAAGCCATTCCGTCCCTAATCAAACCAGGCCCGAATGAGTCCCCCTCCTGCTTCTCGGGGTTCCTGGCAGGGTCCGGGGAGGGAGAGCGTGGAGAAGATCGCCCCTGCTCTGCCAGGGGAAGTCACGCTGAGTGATACCCCTAATGAGCCAATGCTATTAAGTAATTAATGTCATAAATAATAATAACGGCTTCTTCCTAATGGTGCCGAGGGGGGAATGATTTGCATTTCGACGTTTCTGCTCCATGATGCAGTTTCCAGGAATGTCTTGGCCGGAGGTGGGGGCTGCCTCAGCACGAACCGCCCCGGCGATTATTCACTCTGGATGCCCAGCTCGTCACAGGCCTGTCTGGGCTGCCTCCTGGGGCTCTGGTTTCATCTGACTGTTCCGGCAGCCTCCCTTTGCACGAGGGGGTCTAAACGTCCTCCGATGAAGGAGAGAAGCATTTATTAAGCGCCCACTGTGGGCAAGCACCGAGCTGGAGACCCCAAACGGGAGAGTCCCTGCCTTCGAGGGGTTTGTATTCTAATGGGGGGCATATTTAGGGGAAAATAAAGAGGGTGAGCAGAGGCCCAGGGGAGACACGGCCACAGCCAGGAACAACTTTGGCAGGATGGATGGGATTACAGGGCCCGAACTTCAAACTGGGGAAAGAGGAGAGGAAGAGACGTGGAGAATGTGGGCCCATTGTGGCCGGCCAGCTGTCAAGATGATGCTGGGGAACACAATGAGCCACACAACCGGGACCCCTTGGACACAGTAAGTGCTCTTAGGAGAGGGCCCCAGGCAGGGATTCCAGAGCTGAAAGGGTTAAGTTCTCCAAGGCATCAGTGGCACAGTGCCTGGAACATAAATGTGTTTAATAGAAGCTCCATCTATCTACCCATCCATCCGTCTGCCTTTCTAGATCACTTGTCTATCTGTCTCTGCTTATCTGTCTGTCTGTCTATCATTATCTACGAATCTATGTAGCTATCATTCTCTGGCTCTATTTGTATCTATTTTCTATCCATCTATCTATCTATGCCTGTCTGTCTGCCCATCTCTCTATATCCATCCATCCATCCATCCATCCATCCATCCATGTCTCTCTCTATCACTCTATCTATATCTCTCATTCTCTCTTTCTTTACCTACCTATCTCTGTCTTTATCTATCTATCTATCCATCCATCATTTATCCATCCATCCATCCATCCATCTATATCCATCTATCCATGTCTCTCTCATTCTCTTTGTCTATCTATATCTCTTTCATTCTCTCTCATTCTCTATTTATCATTCTCTCTGTATCTATCAATCATTCTCCATCTATCTATCATCACGTATCTGACTGTCTACCTGGATCTCTGCCGTTCTTTGTCTAACATCTGTCCATGCCTCCATCTTTCGATGCATCTAAACGAAAGGAGAGGATTCCTCGGCCCCAGTGCATTCTCCGAGCTTCCCTTGAAGGGAGCGGCGCGTGTCCATGCACACACACATGCCGGCATATTGGAATGGTCCCATGTACCTTTCTAAGAGCTGAGATGAATCCTAGACTTGACATGAGGCCGGCTGGGTTCTGGGCCTTGGGTTCCCTCATCTAGAAAATAAAGGGCTTGACCTAGCAGACCCCGAGGGCGCCCCCCGGCTCTCTTTCTCATCTACCTCCACCTGAGACCTCTCCTTGGCAGACGCAGTGCTTCATCACGACACGGTTTCCCTATTCCAAACCTACTGGAGGGGCCTCAGAGGCTCCGGAGCGTGACTTCTAGTGGAACAAGAATTTCCTCCATGACATATCCAGCAAGGGGTCGTCTGGCCTCTCCCCAAAGCCCTCCAGGGCGGGGGAGCTCACTGTCTCTGGGAGCAATGGCCGGTTCTGCACTGGGGTCCGTCCGCATTCCCTGCCCTCATCGCCACTCCCCGCAGTTCTCGCCCGTCTGGGCAACGCGGCCCCCTTGTTCTGGCCTCACCTTGCCGAGCTGATCCCCAGGTTTCACCCCTCTGAGCCTCAGCCAGCTGATGAGTGTAAAGGGAACTCGGAAAGATGGTGTCAGCTTTATGAGCAGCTTCTTCTGGCGTCATCTCGCTCCAGGATCCCCCCTGACGTTCGGAGGCCTTTCCCCTGCTCCTGTCTTTCCCGTCCTCTTACCTCCTGTTCCTCCCCTCCCTCCACACATACTCGGGTGCCCGGGGTCCTCTCCTCTGTCCCTAAACTGGAAAATTTCCTTCCGGGGCCCCATTTGCCCACTCAGACGTTATCATCCTCGTAAGAATGCGGGTCTCAGAACCCCCAGGGGAACCTCCTCCCTCCTCCCACCGACATCTTAGCTTCTTTGGTGGAAGAAGCTTTTATCAGCCCAGAACCTTGGGGAAAAGGAGGAGGAGGAGGAGGAGGAGGAGGAACATCCCACAAGCAAACACCACCGATTATGTGTCCGGGTCAAATCAATCATCTCTTCTTCTCTGTTTGTCGTACTTGGTGCCACACACGGAAATCTGCATTCGTCCCCACTGGGATTCTGGGAGAAGAATACAAACGCCCCAAAGTCTGCGACTGCCAGAGAGCTGCCTCCATTTCCCCTACATATATTCCTTCTGTCCAAGGCTGTTTACACAGTGGGTGCCTCCTCCATGAAGCTAGGAGCCCCCTGAAAGACAGGCCTCTTTTTGGTCTTTGTATGGCCAGCATTTAGCACACACAGTAGGTGCTTAGGACGGACCTACTGTCTGGCCGAATTGCTCCTAATGAACGTTTCCTAATGGACTGGGGATCCCAAGCCCACAACAGACAAGAAGCAGCAACCCGTGCTCAGAAAAGTCAGAAGTTTTAGCTTCAGTCCCAAGGGGCTGACCGCCGAGCAAGGAGGGCACGAATTTATTTATTTATTTTTTAAGCTAAAGCCCTCGCCTTTGGACTTAGAATCAATACCGTGTATTGGCTCCAAGGCAGAAGAGCAGTAAAGGCTGGGCGATAGGAGGTTTAGTGACTTGCCCACATCACCCAGGTAGGAAGTGTCTGAGGCCAGATTTGAACCCCGGACCTCCCATTCTGAAGTCCGATTCTCAATCTACTGAGCCACCTTGTTGCCATCAGCATCTTTTCTTATTGCAGACTTAAACTGTCCCCTCTGCCACTTCCACTGATTCCCTCTCATCCTCTCTTTTGGATCTGAGCCCAAGAAATCCAAGAATCCCTCTGTGATATGGCAGGCCTTCAAATATTGTGCCTCCCCCAAAGCCTGCGCCTTTCAGGGATAAATAACCTGTTATTTTATCTAATTTTCATCCGACGAGCCTCCCATTGTGTCTCCATCTAATTACTCGTTTCTGGATGGGCCCCAGCTTATCTATATGCCTGTTACGGATCGCATCTATGGGAGATAATGTGAGGCAACTCCCCCCCCCCCAGCCCCTTTTAAGTTTAATTTAATTTTTTAAATGAATAAATCTATTTTCTCACCCGCCAACTTCTCCCATTGGAAAAGCCAAACCAAACCAAACCCTGGAAACAAACAGACACGGCCAACCAAATCAGATTCTCACAAGGGCCACGTCCGAAAAACCGAGGCCTTGTTCTGCCTCCTTCGTCCGTCACCTTCCTCTCAGGCCCCATCACGGGGCCTCTGGAATCACGGCTTGTCATCGCCCTGATAAGATTCTTTAAGTCTTTCATGGCTGTTTGCCTTTAGTGCTGCTGTTTTATACATTGTTTTGCTACATCTGTTCATACGAGTCTTCTGAGTTTTCTCTGAAACTAACCCTTCTGTCATTTCTTAGAGCACGAGTACTTTTCCATGCCATCCTCAGACTAGAGTTTCTTCCCCCTCTTAGCACTCTGACCCCAAAATAAGCTTATCAGGCTGCCTCTTGGGATCCGCTGAGCCAGCTGTCCCATCCGAACTGGTCCTTCGCTCTCTTTTGGTAACTTCTGGCTGTTCCACTCACTCGTCCATCTCTAGTGATGGTCCAAGTACAAGGAGGACGCCGTGTTCAATGGAAGGAGGTCTCTCCTCTCTGAGCACCCAGTTTTCACCACTGTGAGGGCACCCCCAGGTAGGAACGGATGGACAGGAAAACCTGATGATTGGTCCGTCTTGGCTATATTTGAGGACAGCTGGCAGGCACAAAGCTCCCTCTCCTGCCGATAATTAGAATAGACCATCGGCCCTTGTCCACCCACGCTGTGGAGAACAGGGTAGAAGCGGGGCAGCAATTAACCCAACCTTTGCACCGTCATCACTTGGGCTAACCTGGGTTGGCCCCTTCTGTCATGCTTAACTCCGCTGGCCCAGCTCCTCCCAGCTCAAGTTCAGAGGTTCAGAGATGATTAAAGCTCCCCGAAGAAATTCTGCGCCTTGTTTGTGACATGGACTTTTGGCAGTGTGCTGCAGCCCATGGCTCCCTCCTCAGAATAATGTTTTTAAATAGCTGATTACCAAGGAAACCAATTATATTGAAGGTAGAGTTTTCAAAATATTAAAGGAACAAATGTGGGCCATCGCAATATATCTGATGGCAGATCTAATAACTCTAGTCATTTGAAAGGTGTGATGGACAGAAATGGTAATTTCACAATATCTGCCACAAAGGCATGAAAAGAGCTGTGATTTCTATTGGTCACGGAGTCACAAGTATCACTACTTCTTCCCTGGTTTGCTGCCAACAAATATAATGGAAGGAGGCTCTCAATTTCATTTCGAGCCGAGGGAAAATATTGGTGCAATTCTTTTTCCCATCCAAGGGTAATGGATCCCCTGAAATCTCTCTGGGGACCCCTTTAAGCGGCCTGGGCTTAGAGGGGGCCTTGGAGATTGTCTCGTCTAATTCATTCATGTGGCCAAAGGAGAAACTGAGCCCAAAGAGAGGAAATGGCTATTCGGGGTCACAAAGGTGGTTAATAACTGAGTTGAGGTTTGAATCCAGTTGCTGTCTCTGACTCATGTCAACTGGTTCAACCATGCCCATGTTCTGATCCCGGCTAGCCAGTACTTTGGTGCCCAGGCCCTCCCCTACCTTGTGCTCCTCAGCTTTCTAGTCTGGTCATGCTCATGTGCTGACCTAAAATACCTCCCTGGAGACCTTGGCTGCCTGCCTACATACACCAAGTCTCCCAGACTGTTAGATCTGCTTAAAACCATGGTGGTCGCTCGTGGTGGCCCACCTGTATTGACGGATGCCACCCCCTAGACACTGCTGCACCTGGGTTTAACGCTACCCGTGACACTGAATGGTCTGGCCATGATTCTGTATTATTACCACAAGCCACGATAGATACCTATAAGCTCTCTCCAGAGCAGCACTTTTTACCACACGTCCCAACAAGTTTCAATGGATACATGACCTAAATAGGAAAGATCGTATCATTAAAATTTAGAGAACGAAAAGGGGTTCCTTGTACAACTATGGCTAGGCTGAAAATTCTTAACTAAATAAGGGATGCAGATCGTGATCCCAAATGAGGAAATGGACACTTTCAATTATATAAATGTCAAAGTCTTGTGCAAATAAAATCAATGCAGCCATCATAAGAAGAAAAGCAGTCAACGGGGGGAAAAATCATCGTGGTCAATATCTTGGATCCAATTTCCAAGCTATACAGGAGGGAATGGGGAGGAGTAGAAGAGGCGCACCTCCTTTCGACCTCCTGCTCTTCTTACAGTTCATCCTCCTTCACATGCTCTATCTACCTGCCACTCTTCAAACTCCACCTTCCATCTCCCCCGGTTCTATATCCTTTCATGGGCATCTTGTCCCCATGTCCAGAATATGCTCCCTCCTCATCTTTACTTCCTGGCTTCGTTGGTCCCTTTGAAGATTCAGTTCAAATCCCACCTTCTAAAAGAGGCTCCCACTTCGCCATCCTGCTAGAGTCTTACCAGTTTCACAGTACATATGTTATACTAGAGAGCTATTTGCATCTTATCTCGAAATGAAAAATCCGGGGAAACTTGGGGCAGCCTGTACAAACTGCTACACAGAGAAGGGAACAGAACTAGGGAGAGAACTGACAAGATGCCCACAGCAATGCCATGGTAAACAGCAGACAAGAGACTGCAAAATTCTGATCCGTGAAGTGACCCATCCTGACTTTGGAGGACTAGCAGGAAAGCAGACCTGAGTCTCAGGGGCCAGGGAGCGGGGCCCACCCAGGGCAGGTGGACACCCGTTTTCAGACAGCCAATGTGCTGCTTTACTGTGCTAAACTGTGTCTCTGTTACAAGGGAGGATCCTATGGTGGTAGGGAGGGAGTGAGGAGTCATTGGGCAGTGACGAGGTTGAAAAAAACAACTAAATCATTCCAAGTAAAAGAATATTTGGTCTATCGTACCTGATTTCAGTCTGATGCCACCCAAGGCCTAACGTCACAGACAGAAATCTCTTCTGGACACAATCACGATACAAAAAGAAAACCCTGGAACTCTCTATCAAAAGTTCCCACCGAAACACACATCCTCTCCCTACCCAAAAAATAGTATCATCCCTAAAGAATTCAATTAGTGCCTTGCTCATCATGCCAAAAGCAAGTAGGTCATAAGAAGGAGAACTTTCAGGAGGAGAGGGGCGTGAGTAAGAACTGGGCCGAGGATTCTTCAGCTACAGGCCAGATCCCACGAGAGCAAACTCCGGGGGGTGGCTCAAATTCCTTTGCTGTCTTCAAATGTTGATGTATTAAGTAGGACTTGAAATGAGAGGCCACAAGCTGGGGCTTGGTGATGTTTGGGCTAGAGGAAAGGTTTTTAGGGAAGAGAATCACAGAATTTGGGAATTCAAAGGGACCGACTGAAGAGGGTTTAGAAGGACGAGGCCAAGTCCCGCTAGAAGCAAAGATTCCCTCTCCAAGCAGTTACCCATTTCTGGCCGGAGAACATCGTAAGGAATAACCTCTCAAGGAGCCATCGGACTTCTGCGTGGCTCTGATTTTTAGCAAGTTTTTTTCAATCTCCTTACAGTCAGCTGTTCATCTACAGCTCAGATAACTTCCACCCATGGCTCCTAGTTCTGTCCACTGGGGAAAAGCTGAAAAAGTCGAATTTCTTTTCCACATTACAGCCCTTTGGGCATCTGAAAACAGTGACTCACTCCATCTCTGCTGCCCCCCATCATCTCTTCTCCCCGCTAAAAGGTCTTAGCTCTTTCCACCTAAGCCATGATTCTCAGCCTTTTTTCATTCTGGTCCATCATCTTCTGGACAATCTGTCCAGATTTCAACGTTTCCCCCAAAATGGAGCACTTGGCCTTGAATACCATTCTCTAGAGAGAGTCGAACCACAGCAGCGGGGACCTCCCACTTTCTTGTAACCACCTCTGCCTTCTTCAGTTCACTTCGAGGTCCCCTTGGCTTATCTGGCTTTCACCCTCCCAGCTCACTCCTCAGGAGCTTGAAGTCCCCCCAGACCCTCAGATCTTTTTTCCACAACAATGTCTCTTTTTACCACTCTTTCTCCAAGAGCCTCTGACCTGTAATCAAAGGCCTTTTGGCCACCAAGAATGTGTGTGGCCACATGTCTTCTGCAAGCATGGGAAACCCCACCAATTATTCTAGCCCCAAATCCCCAAAGGTAAGTCAGTAACCATTTCGCGCCAGTACAAGTCAGGCGACATTCCACTTCAGTTCCTGAGGCAGGTGCCGGGGCACCGAATCTTTTTTCTTTTCCAAATTAAACACAAAGGACTCACCGAGGAGGGGCTGTCGGACACCGTGTTTTCAGGCTCCTTCCAATGGTCAAGGAAATCTGCAAGAGAGTAACACAAACATTCCATAGTAAGCAGGGCAAGTTTTCAAAAGCTGCACTTTCAGTCAAAGGAGACGGAAACAGTGTTAAGTGTTTCTACTTTGGGTTAAAGATTAGCAAACATGGCAGAGCCTGTTTCCCTCTCCTTTCCTGATGCTGCTGGTTTCGGGGTCACCCTATAAGTAAGCAGTCCGTCCACAGCCATTTTTTAGAGAGCCATCTGGGTGGCTGGCACTGGGATGAGCCAGAACCTGCCCTCAAGGAGCTCCCCTACACCGGAGACCAATATGGGCCCCGTCGAGTCAACACGATCATTAGAAAAGCATTACTGGGGGCAGCTGGGTAGCTCAGTGGATGGAGACTCAGGCCTAGAGACGGGAGGTCCTGGGTTCAAATCTGGCCTCAGACACTTCCCAGCGGTGTGACCCTGGGCAAGTCACTTGACCCCCATGGCCCACCCTGACCACTCTTCCACCAAGGAGCCAATGCACAGAAGTTAAGAGTTTAAAAAAATTAAAAAACAATTAAAAAAAAAAGAAAAGCATTACTGGGGGTGGAGGGCCCGGGACAGCTCTCGATTTCTCTGAAATGGACCACTGAGGCAACAAGCACTTATTGAGGGTGGCAGACCCTCTCTGAGAGACAAAGAAAGACCCCGAGAAGCTGACATCCTAACGGTGGAGACGGCATGGAAACAACTAGGAACGCAGATTCCCCGTGGAATAGATGGGAGGCCGTCTGGGAGGAGGGGGCCCGGGAAGGGCTTCCTGAAGAATGGGGGAGTCGGGGAAATGGCGGGGCCGAGCTGAGGGGCACAGAAGTGGGTGTTCAAGGAACCGAGTGCAGACTGGTGTTCCCAGAGAGCAGAGTCCATGGGGAGGAGTAACGTGGAATGACCGGAGATGCAGGAAGGGGCTACGTGGCGAGTATCTTCAGCTGAAAAATCTGCTGTTGTTAATGAGTCATTTTTCAGTCATGCCTGACTTGATGCAACCCCATTTGGAATTTTCTTGGCAGAGAAAGATCCTAGAGCCGCTTGCCATTTTTTTTTTTCTGCAGCTCATTTTACAGATGAAGAAACTGAGGCAAATGGGGTGGAAAAAGAAGGTCTGGGTTTGAAAAGAATGACTCTATAGCAATGATAGAAGCTGCCTAAATGAAGGCAGACAGCCTTGTGAGTAGGGAGAAGGGAACGAGGGATGCCGTGCTAGGAAGGGGGAGACAAGGCTGGGGAACAGACCGGTGGGACTGGCAAGGGAGTGAACGGGTGAGACCAACCAGGGAGATAACTTGGCGAGCCAGCAGTCCTAGATGTGGGCCGATGGGGCGCAGGCAGCCAGTGGCCGAGTGGCTATCCTGCTGGACTAGGACCAGAAAGACCTGCGTTTGAATTCTACGTCTGACTTAGCTCTGGGACCTTGGTTAGGCCCCTTTAGACCTCCCAGCCTTAGCTTCATCCTCTGTAAAGGGGGAAGAACAATGGCCCCCTCCTCCCATTCCCATGAAGCGCTCGCTGGCATTCTTTTTACAGTAATTATTATTACAGCAGAAACAACGCCGGGCTTGAAGGAGGGGACCCGAGTTTGAATCCCCCGATACTTATCCGCGGGGCACCCCTACACAAGCCGATTTCTCTGAGACTCCGTTTCTTTGCCCATAGAAAGGGGGAGATCGTTCGCTTCTACCTCCTATGTTGGCTGTTGTGAGGAAATTAGGTGAATGATCATTAATTAAGCACCAACTGTGTACCGGGGGCCGCTGAGCTAAGAACAGAGACCGGGAAGCCCCTGCCCCCAAGGAGAAGTCCCTGGTGGGCGAACAAGTGGGACAGCGAGGGAAGTAAATAATTTCATTTTCAAACTGCAGCCATTGTTGGAAGGAAGCCCCGATCCCTGCTGCCCAGTCTAGGATAGGAGGTCAGGAAGAGCATCCATCGATCGGGAAGGCCTGACTTGAATTCCACAATTTACTCAGCTTTAATCCAATTTTCATCCAGGACTAAAGCAAGCCTCCATTAAAGGCCCGAGTGCTTCCAGGCAAGCGGGGCCGGGGGCTGTTTGCTTCTTTCCTGGAAGCCCGTCCTCCATTTGCAGCAGGCAGAAGAAAGCAAAGAGAGCCAAGGCAGCTTCTCGCAGCGCCCTTCCAGAGGAGCAGGCTCAGAGGCCCATTTCGGATGCCTCTGGACGTGGGCCGCACACACGTGGTCCCTCTCCCGGGCCGCGGGATCTCTTCCCCAGCATCCCCTCCCTGCGCTCCCTGCCCTGCATCTCTCGGTCTCCTGGTCCCAGCCAGGCCTACATAGAATCCCCTTCGGGCAGCCGCTATCGGCTTTCACCTTGAAAGATGCGTCTCTTCTCCCTGCCACAGGGGGAAAGGCAGAAACTCCCAGATCTGGGGCACAGGCTGACCTCTGGAGAGAGGCCGGGCGCTGTGCTCGGCTCGCGTCAGAGGCTGGACCACGTCCCAGGCCCGGCCTAATCACTAGCAGATTAATGCAATTAGCCGCAGCATCTCCCCTCACCATGATGGACAGAATGGACGACAGCCTAACCGCCCCCTCCATCCCCCCATCCCCCGCCCTTAAACAAGGACCATTTCCCCACCCCCAACAGGAGTTTCAATTTTTTTCTTTTTCAGTGAACAAAAATCTGCCTTCTTTCCCTCCCAGTCCCACCCACTCTGCAAAAGAAAAACAAAAGCCTGTAACAAATATGCATAGTCAAGCGGAAATCCAAATTGGCCATGTCCAAAAGCTCTCCGGCTCCTCCTGCACCCTGCTGGGTTTCATGGGGAGTCACGGGGAAATGAGGGGGGGTCACAGAGTCGAGCCCACTTTTTAAGTCTCCCATCCAACCTAAATTTCAAGAGATGTGAAGGTAAGGAAGTAGGAGGCGGCCAGAAGAAGGCCTCGAATGCCGAGGACAAACCAAGTTGGCTCTTTTTGTTATCTGTGATGTGCACTCTGATGTTCAGGTTCTTTCTGATTTGAGGTCCTGGCTCTCGCTGACACCCCCCAGCCTTCCTCTCCTCTCTTACAAGAAGAAATCCGTGTGACAAGAGAAGAGAGAGATCAGGGAAGGGTCTTTACACCCTCAGGCCAGTCACAGAATTCGATCTTCCCACTGGTGCTCCGGAGCCTCTTGTTTTCATTGGACAGATGGGCACTGCCTCCCTACCTTGTACACCCTCCCAGGCTGCACAGGGGATCCCGGGGCACTTGGGGATGCACGAAGCCCCCAATCTACATCCTATCTCTCCCCTCCTGACAGGGAGCTGGGGACAGGCGATGTCAGGATGTCTTGGGTTCCAATCCAGCCTCCGATACTCACTAGCTGTGCAACCACAAATGACACTTGGCCTCTCTGAGGCTCACAACTCTCTAAGAACCATCTGCTGCCACAAAATCTTCCAATTCGTCAATCAATAAGCATTTGTTAAGTGGGCAAGGCACCGGGATGAGCTCCAGGGATTCAAAGAAGAGGGGGGGCTCCTGCCCTCGAGGAGCTAATGGGGCAGACACACCAAAGACTTATGGTTATATATACTCTATACACACAGAAAAGATGGAAAGGATGAATCTGGGGCATCTCAGAGGGAACCCACGAAGAAGAGGGGGACTGAGAAAGGCTTCCTGGAGAAGGTGGGATTTTAGCAAGGACTCGAAGGAAGGCGCTGGGAGGAGGAGACGAAGAAGGAGGGGGCCAGCGAAAATGCTTGGACTTGGGGGCTGAAGGGTCAAGCTTGAGGCCTGTTGCCTGGACACCGATCCATGCAGACTTAAGAATCACCCTTTTAATCGACGTCGCCATCCGGCGTAGTCCCAATCTCCAAAGCACATGGAATGAAAAGCTTTCAAATGGTAGAGAAAGAATGGACGAAATAAAACTCATGTGGGAACGAGCCCGGGTACATATTATTCACCCCATCATCCTGGCTGCTCCGTGAGGCATCCTGAGGGCCCTTTCTGGGAGCCGCAGACGAGGAGCTCAGATCCCAGCATTTTTATTCAACGACCCCAAAATGGCCACTTTATTGGCCAGAACAATAATCTGGGAAAGATTAAACATAAAAGAATAATGGCAGGCTAGCAGCTTGTTCCCAGACTACTTCTATCTGAACGCCATCAAAAAAGATGAGGGGAGGCTGCTGCACTGTAATAACAGCTATAAGGCCCGTAAACAGCAATCAGCCCGAGACTTCAGGCCACGGGGCAGGGCTCTTGAGCAGTCACCCCGGATGACTTTCACCATGGAGCACTACGTAATTATCCCCCCACCCTCACCCCAAGTGGAAGAGGAGCTCTTTTGGGTACATCTGAAGAGGCTTCTCCAGCTTCTCTCATTCTTGTAGTTTATTGCCAGCATTTATTAGCACAGTGCTTGGCAAAAACACTTAATAGATGTTCTTTCCTTCCTTCCTGGGCTCCCTCCCTCCTCCCTGCCCTTCTCCTTTACCTGCCTTTCTACCCTCTTTCTTTCCTCTCTGCTTGCTTGCTTCCTTCCCTCCCTCCTCCTTTCTGTTTTCTTTTCCTCCCTCCTTCTTTCTTTCTCTTCCTCCTCCCTCCCTCCCTCCATCCTTCCTTCTTCCTGCCTCATTCCTTCTCTCCTGCCTTCCTTCTCTTTTTCACCTTCTCTCCTTCCTCCTTCTCTCCCTCCATTCCTTCCTCCTGCCTCATTCCTTCTCTTTCTCACCTTCTCTCCCTCCTCCTTCCCTCCATCCTTCTTTCTTTCTTTCCTTCCTTCCTTCCTTCTCTCTTGCCTTCCTTCTCTTTTTCACCTTCTCTCCCTCCTCTCTCTCTTTCTCTCTTCCTTCCTTTCTTCCTTCCCTGTCTGTATCCCTGTCTGCTCCCTCTGTGCCTTTCTCTTTCACAGACACTGTGCTCAAGATGGGATCCCAACGGTTACTCCAAGTGGACACCCACAACAGGGATACTTCAGTATATAAGTACATCCATTTAGGGAAACTCAAGAGAGCTAACTTACTAGGATGGACCCACAGGAAAATTTGATTCATATTTTAAAAGACTCTTCCCTTCCACCTTAGAATCAATACTATATATTGGTTCCAAGGCAGAAGAGTGGCAAGGGCAAAGGAATGGGGGTTAAGTGACTTGCCCAGAGTCCCACAGGTAAGAAGTATCTGAGTTTAGATTTGAACCCAGGTCTTCTTGTCTCTAGGCCTGGCTTTCAATCTACTAAGCCACATAGTTGCCTCTCTGGTTCATTTTGAGTGTTCAAATGTCACAGAGAACTTAAAAGAGAATGAAGATCTCCTTACTTGTGTGACCCTGGGTAAGTCACTTAACCCTGATTGTTTAGCCCTTGCCACTCTTCTGTCTTAGAACTGATAATTGGATAGAAGGTAAGAGCTCAAAAAAAAGAGGGGGAAGAGAATGAAGATGATAATGTGAATATATAAATACACAAATGATTTCTGTGATTGTCTCCCCCTCTACCATGACAGATCCTTACTCTCAGCCCAAGTAGGAAGGGTTTAGCCGAGGCATTGCCTTCCACAGGAAGCCTGTCTTGACCATCTCAATAGTATACTTCCACCTAGAAGTCACTCTGCATCAACCTTGTATATGGCTTTCACTGAATGGTCCGTGCATATATAACTTCTTTCCCCATCTCGCCTCTCAAAGTATTCTATAACCTCCAGGAGGGTAGACTGTAATTTCTGTCTTTGATTCCTCCTTGCTTTCCAGAGTGCCTGGTACACAGCAGGTGCATAATAAATGCTTTGGGAATATCCAAGTCCTGGAGACAAGGGCAGCCTCTCTTGAATCTAAAGGTCACTGGACATTCACATTCAGCTTGCCTTTCCTCTCGGTTTAGACTCTAAAAGAAGGCCTGGCCAATGAGGACTGGCCCAGTCCTTGGAGCAGAAGGGTCCAAATTACGCAGCTCCTACTGAGCTGATTAAAATGTCATTGGGAAATATTTAACAAAATAAAAATACCACAAAACACAGAAAACATGACATTTAAGAACTAAATGAAAAATGCCCCTGCAGGGATCCTTCTGTATGGATTAGTGGCTGCTGTTTCTATTTGAGTTTGGCACCACTGACTCTGAACATGCTGGGATTAACCTTTCCTGGCGGGTCCTATGGAGCGGGTACAAAATTAATCTTCCTTTCTCTTCTTGCTTCTAATCTAACAGGTGAAGGCATGGTGAGCGCCATTCTGGGCACAAGCAAAGGGACTGAGGGGAGGGGAGGCTGCGACTGTGTGCTGATGAGGAGCTTTCCGATCGGCTGAAGACCCTACCCTGGTGAGTTTGAATTCACAAGGATTCCTCCAGCAGCCCTTTGCTTCTTTGCCTTTGTGGAGACCAAGACATGACCTGTTAGGAGCCACCAGGTGAAGGAGAGGGGCAGTGACTGCTTTCTCTCCCACCTGGCCACCATATGTCCACGAATGCATGGCACCTGATTCCTTTGCCTCCACTGTGCTTATTCTTTCCTGATTTGGGGGGGGGGGTATCTGCAGACACAATCAAGCAGGTTCATTAAAAGTCCTGAGCATCAGAAGGTTGGAAGATGGTTCTTTATAACATTAATTGGCGAGCCAGCTAGGAGTCGAACCTATATTCTTCTGATCCAACCAAAATGAAGTTAGCTAGGATAACATTTATCCTATCTAGCATTTCAATGATTTCTTGGTCCCTAATGCAGGGTGGTCCCTCAGCAACTGGAGTTGGTAACAGCAGCAGCAAAGTCCAGTGAGGAGCCCCCCAGAAGCCAAGGGAACAAGCCAATAAGACACTACCCTCAGCAAGGAGAGGGCTCTCAAAGCAGACGTGAACTTGGTGGGGATGTGCTGGGGAGAAATGACTTCTAAGGCCACCCTTCCACATAGGTGCCTCCCGAGGACTCTATGTCTGAGTCCCTTCACCCCCCGGGACCTTCTGTGTTTGTAAGGGGCACCCATGCCTTCCAGTCTGGGGGGATTCCTGTCTAGTCATTCTTCTCAGTAAACAACCTTTTCTGTCAAATAAGTTGATTGATATTGGCAAGCCCATTCTATAGGGACTCATGAAGAACAGTCTTAGAAGCTGCACTCCCCAAGGGTTACCCTGGAATCCCGAGGGGAGGAACAGTCAGCCACACTCTGGTGGAGGAAGCAGACATGGGGAGGGGGAGTTTGGGGCAGGGGAAGGGGGAGGGTGTTACCCACGTGTTCTGTACAGACTCCTCCAGAGGTAGAAGAAGCTGTCTGAAGGTGGGGCAGTTTCCCCTTCCCCAGCACCTGGCACAATGTCAAACACACCACAGATGGACTGAATCATGAATCAATCAATAGACCCATTGGGCCCTTAGAGCCTCAGAGAGTTGGGATCTCATAGGCGCTGGACTTGCAGCTACCAAAACGGACCCCGGCCCGGGGGATTGGTCCACAGAGCTGCAGTGACTGGAAAAAATGTCTTTCTCCGTCACGCCCTAACACCAGGACTATATGTCCTCCCACCTTTTCTGCCAGTTTTCCACCACTAGCATGTGAGCTCCCAGAGGTCAGGGGCTCCCTTTTTACTTACTCCTTAGTCGTCCTAATGCTAGACACAGTGTCTGTCCAACCCACAGTAAGAGCACAATAAATGCTTAGCGACTTGACTTGTTAACTGGACTGGTTCTCGGCCAAGAGATATCCCATCTTTGGCCCTTCCAAGTTTATGTTCTGAGGGGAACACCTTTAAGAACTCAGGGTCTCTCTACACCATAAGGACCCAATGGCTGGAGTCTCTCCTGCCAGAATCAATCGACAAACATCTATTAAGCAGCAACTCCATGCCAGGCACTACCAGGCGTGGTGCAGAAAATCCGACCTGACATGCAAGTATGGTCTTTCCAATGTACTTTCAAGTTTCTTATCTCACCTCTTTCCACAGCAACTGTTTAAAGGCAGTTTTCAATCAATCAATCAGTCAATCAATCAATAACCCTTTATCAAGTGCCATGTATCGTCTCGGGGGTACAAAGAAGCAAAGTCCCTGCTCTCAAGAAACCTACGTTCTATTGGAAGAGAAGGAAACTTAGGTTAAGGGAGGTTTACCCGAGGAGTTTCGGTCAAGAAAGTAAGTGAGCTTCTGTATGGCGATAAGGCTAGTTCCTTACGTTTAATCTGAGGTTCTGGCGACCACTGTGGGCACCGCATGCCATAATGTCCAGAGTGCTGGAGTCAAGTCTGGATCTCGCCTCTGAATCTACTAGCTGGGCAAGTCAAACTCTGTGGAGCCTCATTCAGCAAAGGGGAGGGCATGAACCCCAGCAGCCCCCATTTCAAAAGGCTCCAACGAGAGAGCGGGTAAAGAGAGAAAAACGTCAACGATCACCATCATGGTTGTTTCGTCCCCAAGGAGGCCAGCTTGCTAAGAAAAGGCCGAGGAGATGCCTTGCACGTGACTGATTCTAGCAGCAGCTTGTATTTCGACTGCCCCAGAAGGCTCACAAAGAGAGCCCTTGTCTCAACACTCCTGAAAGGTGGCGGTCAGTTATTCCCATTTTACAGAGCAGGGACTTAAGACTCACTGAGGTTAATGGTATTGGACCCTAACCAGTAAGTGGCAGCATCTGAATTCCAACCCAGATCTTCTGACTCCTGGTCCAGAACTCTTTACATTTCTTCCAGAAGTTTTTCTTATTCCTTCACTGATCATAGAGCCTTCCCTCACCTACCCTAATACATACTTTCTTGGTGCCCAGGGCCAGATCACTCGCTCGGGAGTCAGTGATCTGAATTCATGTCCCTCCCCCTTTGTTAACTACCTTTAAGACCTTGGACAAGATGTGCTACTTCCCTGGGCCTCAGTCTCCTCATCTGTAAAATGAGGGGGTTCGACCGGATGGCCTTTGAGGTCCTGTCCAACTCTAGAGTTATGACCCTACGAGATTTTGAAAAAACCCCACCATTATTAGCTTTTTAATGTAGCTTTGCTTTCCTTTTTGCCACTGAAATAAAGTTAAGAAACACCATGAAGGAAAAACCGGAACATTTTATTACAAAGTACTAAGTACAGCCCTCTCTTAGCTCTTTTATAGCTAGCAAGCGTAGAGCCACGAGAGAGCCCTGTGCACGCCTCGTCCGGATGCCTGCAATTGTTTACACACCTCTGGATGCCACTGAACAGAGTGTGTGAAAATGTCTCCAACCTCGGACCCAGCGGCACGCTTCTTTAGTTGTGTCTGCTGGGTTCCCACCCCCTCCTCCTCCTCCTGGGGAGAGCACGTCTACACTCTCTGCCCCTTCCTCCGTGCATGTTGGGTCTATCCATGTGCGCACGCCTCCCTCCCTAATCCTCCTCCTGCTGCACTGGGGGCGCAGATACAACCTGGGGAACATCTGTTTCCTTCTATCCTGAGAGCCCCCAGGAAACCGTTCAGGTGGCTACAAAGAAAAGGAAAGATCTGGGCAGAGTCATTCGGCCGAAATCTCCCCGTCCGTTGGACAGCCTACAATGGCGTGTTCTAAGAAAACACGCCGGCCCAGAAGGGAAAACCTCCGACTCTTACCGAAACAAGCCACGTTTCAGAGCATTTTCACTTAGCTGAGCTTCAAGTAAACAATGCTCTGAAGCCGCCGGATCCTGGTCTCTGAGCTCCTCAGCCTGCCCCACTGGGCAAATCTTTAATGAATGAGATAATACCCCAAAGGAAGCTGAGTGGAAGTTCGGAGGCTCAGAGGAACAGGACCATGTCTGGGTGCACCGGAAAGCTCCTTCCTGGATTTGGAGGAGGAGAAACGGGCTAGAAACCCTGGTCTGCCCCTTACTGCCCGATGCCCCTGGGGCTGGGAGCGTAATGATGTTGGGCCTCAGGTGCCTCCTCTAGAACATTAAGGAGCTGTCAGATGTAGGGTCTCTGGTGGAGTCGATCTTCCTCCAAGAAAACATTTCTGCCATGAATGACTCCGCTTTCCTGCCTTGAGAAAGGACGATGCGACTAAACGTCATTTGCGGAGGACAGAAGATCCTGTGGGTCACTGTGGGGGCCCAAGGCCTCCTGTAGAGCACCAATCAATCAGTCATTCAATGAGCCTTTACGTGCCTATGTTCTGGGCACTGGACAGAGGAAAACGGAACCCTCCCTGCCCTTAAGGTGCTTACCTTCTTCTGGGGGAATCAGCATGGACAGACATCCTAAGTACAGAACACATTACAAAGTAGAGCAAAGATGGGCTGCCTCTGGGGGCATCCTTTGGAGCAGGCTCCGAGGTGCCACTCCAGGTGGTGGCTACAGAGGTCCTCTGGAGCGTCCCACCATGCATGACTCCAGGATCAAGGCTTATCCTTGGAGATGAGGGAGTCCTCCTAGCTTTCTGGCTCCAAATACATCAGAGCTATTTCAAGGGGATTGGGTAGCGGGAAATGGGCTTGTGGCTGGCTTATTCCCTACATACCACCCACCCCCAGCTTCTAGGGAGGCACAAGCACCATCGCGTACAAGCAGGCTGGAGCCTGGGTTTGGGCTGCTTCTTTTGTGTTTTGTTTTGTTTTCCTTTCTTGATCTTGGGTGAGAGAATCGGCACCTGTTCCACGACGGATGCCGGCAGGCATGGAGGGAACCCTGCGAGTGGAAGACATTCAGTCCACTGAGAGGTGGACAGTGGCGGAGAAGAGAGCTGGCCACCACTGCAGTGCTCTTGGAGAGGAAGCGCACGCAAGTGATTTGTCAGAAGATCTGCACGGGAGGTTCGGACGATTCGGAGCAGAGGCTCAAGGAGCAGCGCCTGGTGAGCCAACTTGCAAACCACTTTAGGCTCTAATGGAGCTGAAGCGTGAGCTTCCAGCAGACTGTAAGAGCAGCCACCGTTCGTCACGAAAGCCTGTCTAGAGTCGTTCCGTTTGGGCGAGCTCTGTGTCTTTTATGCTTAGCATTTCTTTGTATGTAGGAATAAATTATCTGTCCAGTATCTGATTTGCATGAAGTCTTTCTTGACTCTCCCTGTGGGTGAAGCACCAGATGTGAGCCGTCACCCAAGTGACAAGGAAAGCTCTTCCCATCTGCTGGGGTTGGGGTTAACAAGCCAGAGTCTAACACCTCTCGGAAGACAAGCTCCCCAGGGCTGAACCCAGGCCAAACGGAATGTGGTTTCTTCGTGTTAGAAAAATAACACAAGAAATTTGTGAAAGAGTTTGCATTTGTACTGAGGCAGGGACTCTCTTTCTTTTTATTAGTTACATCCCTGGCGCTTTAGTACCTGGGTCTCTGGTACACAGTCGGCACTTAATAAATGCTTATCGGATTAGAGTTGACTTTTTAAAATGAATAAACGCATCCCTGATATCAACCACGGTTTCCCGTTTGCCCTTGGTGTGTTAAGTCTAGCACGGCCTCCAGTCCTATGAAAGGTCTCTGGTTTTCATGGTTAGAGGCGCCCTCCACTCCTACAGAGTCCTTCCACCTCTTGGGTCAAAGTCTCCGTTGTTTAAGTATCGGGTACATCATCCCCCCACCCCCACCCCAAATGTAAGCTTCCTGGAGGGCAGGGCCTGATTCTGCCTTTTCTTCCTATCCTCAGCCTTAGCCAAGTTCCAGGCACTACCAAGCACTCAAGAAAAGGCTTGTTTGTTGACCGCTTCAAGCAACGCTAAGGCCAAAATACGCCTCACCGGCTGGCTGCTGGTTCGAAGTCGGCTAGGCTGATTTTTGGGTGTCAGGCACCCTGCCCAGAGCCAGAGCGTCCCCAAGGTGGCAGAGGCCCCTCCAGAGCTCTCTCTGGCCTAGCATGACCTCCAGCTTAGAAGGAAGCAGCGCTGGCTCCTAGAGGAGAACCAGACGGGATCTGAATGCCATCAAGGGGAGGGTCACAGAGGTAAGGACTTGTCAGGGGTCACTCAGCTAGTCAGGAGTCCCAGGCAGGATCTGAACTCAGTCCAGCTTCGTGCCCACCACGCCCCACTGTCTCTCCAAAAGACCCTCCACCCTCCTCATCCTCCTTAATGTTTCTGAGGGACTGAGGTGTTGGGTGGTGAGCAGAACAACTCTGGGGGATGTCTGCTTCTCAGAAATACAGCCTATTTCCCCCTTTTTCCCTCTTTGGGGCGGGAGTTATGGGGGGGGGGGGAGGGTTTCTCTCCCTCGGCCACGGCCACGAGACTCCAGAGTCATTACACAAATATTTGGGTTATGTCCGCTGCAAAACGCAGCCAGGCATGACGGCGAAGGGCAGAATCCAGGAAGCGCCTAGCCGTGAGCCTGAACCAGGAAACGGCCCTGACCGAGTCTTCTGGCCGCGGCTGCTGCCGGATCTCTTGGTGCAGGCGTGTAGCGAGGTGGCTTCTCCGTGCCTTGGATTCCTTCCGGAGGGCCGAAAAAGAGCGAAGCTCCCCCGAAGCGAGCGGGTGCCAGTGGCAGAGGCGGCTCCAGACAGCCTCACGGGCTCAAAAGCTGGAGGACAAGGCAGGCATGTGGACAAACGGACGGCGGCCTTGGAGAGCTCCTGGACTCGGGCACCGAAGGATCCTTCTTGGTCTGCCTGCAGCAGGCCTTGGGTCCTCGGGCGTGCTTCGGGCCAGTCTGGCCTGGCATGAGACGGGACTCGTGGAGGCGATCGAATGCCAGACGGGAAGGATATTCGGCAAAGACACGGCGCAGACGGCCGGTCTGGCTGCCTCTGCCTTTGCCATGGCGGCCCTGTGCATCCGCATCATGCCTCAAGGCGCGGGGCCCCGGCCTCGTGACCAGGAAGCCAGAGGTCTGGGGGCTGGGAGGGGCCCCCCAAACTCGGATAAGCACCTCCCGGGACTTGTCGGGCACCTCTTTCTTCCTTCTTGTCCCCCAGAGTGGGGGGCAGAACTCTTCCGGATTCTATTGCGTCCCCCCCCCCGCCCCGGCACGCCTCTATTTTGCCTCCCTGGAGGGCTGCTCTCCTGGGAGAGAGATCGGAATACAGGACCCGCCGTAAAGAAAAAGAAAGCCGAAAAGCCAGACGAGACAAAATAGCGTCAAGTTGGCACGAGAATGTGGCGGAAACATCCACAGCGGGCAGCGAGGAAGGGCGGAGGAGCTGCAGAGACTCGGTGCTTCTCTTTCGCCGGCTGTGGGCGGGGATCTGGGCGGAGGGAACCGTCTCCTGCCGACCCACCCGAGCAGAGCACCCTTGGGGGCGCGGAATGGAAATGAAGCCAATCACAAACCCACAGCCACGGCTGGCATCTGGGGAGGAGAAGATTGAAAACTGGCAAAGGGGCCGCCCCAGGTAGACCTCTGAAGCCACTCTATTACCTCATCCCGATAAATGGGGCCGACTAGAAATCGCCCGAAGACTTCTCTGCAGGGCCGGGGAGCTCACTACTTCGAGAGAGCGCGTTTTCTACTTGGACAGCCGAAACATCAGCCAGTGCTTCTTTCTCCTCTCCAAAGGGCGTTCCTTCACAAGTTCCACCGAAGGGTCCCGGTTCTCCCGGCTCCCCTTTCTAGGGCCAAATGGAAGACGTCAAAGCCTTCTTCGTGGGACCCCGGGAGAGATCGAGCACGCCTCCTCCTCCTCCTCCTCTTCCTCCTCCGGCCATCCCACGGCCAAAGAAAAGCTTCTCTTTGTCGAGGTAAAAACCAAATTCTCCTTTTCTCCAAGTGGCTGGATTCAAGGCCCTTAGTTTCCTTTTTTGTTTTGTTTGAACCAGAAGCCCCTCTTCATTTCCATTTTGGGGGCCGTAATTTCCCCGAAAATGAGTTCACCGACTCTACTGAGTATCATTTCTTGAAGGTTACCCCAGCCCTACTTCTGGTCGTGCGGGATAATTAAGCGGCGCTCGGCCCAGGCAGGTACCGGCCAGTCTAGAAGGAGAAAGAACCCCCCAGCTGTGGCCATTCGCTCAACAGACCTTTACTAAGTGCCTAGTACGGGTCAGTCACTAAAGAAAGAAGTCTCTGCCCTCGAGGGGCTTCCCATCTAGCCCGGAAAAGCGCTCAATACACACAGGCTAGACTGCAGAGTCAACATTCTCTAGCAGGAAGTCAGAGGATACGGGTTCAAATCACGGATCTGTCACAACCACGTGGGACACGCTGAAGGCACACCAGAGATGAAAAGCGACCAGCTCGGCCACGCAGGGAGCGTGAGCAGCGGCTCTAGCCCACGGAAGCTCCCTGGATCTCCTGAGGCATCGCCAGCCCCTCGGCCCTTCCAGCTCTAAATCCTTCCTCCTACGTATTAAACTTGAACGGATCGACTGAGAAAAAGCATGTCAAGTGCTTGAAATCGCCATAACAACAGCTAGCATTTATCTGTGCAGGTAAAGAAAGTGCTTTAGGATTATCATCTCATCGGATCCTGCCAACAACTCGGGAAGTAAGCATGGCGTTATTTCCATTTTGCAGTTGAGGAAACCGAGGCTGGCAGTGGTGGAGTGACTTGCCTAGGGTTACCAGCCAGTAAGTGTCTGAGGCCAGACTTGAACACAGGTTTTTCCAATTTATCTTTGTGAATTCAAATCTGGCTTATTAGCTTTGTGACCCTCAACAAGTCACTCAACCCTGCCTGCCTCAGTTTCCTCATCTGGAAAATGAATCGAAGAAGGAAACGGCCAACTGCTCTTAAGATCTCTGCTGAGCCAAACCCCAAAGAATCACGAAGAGCCAGAGAGGACTGAAAAATGACGACTCCGGGCCCAGGAGCTCTCCACCAGGCCACCTCAGATGGCTCAGCATGGCTCGCTTTTTGCCGTCCAGGGTTTTGCTCAGGAGCTGGGGCTCAGCGGCCAGAGCACATGGAACGGCGGGGCCCTCCTGCCCAGGGCTGTGCCCTCCCAGTTTCCTGGCATCCTGGTACAAAAAGGCAGTGTTCGGTGCTGTGAATGGGGCCCCTTTGTCATGTGGCTCTCAATGCCCGCAGTTCACATGCAGGGTTCATTCCGGCTCCCTCCCCCAGGGCTTTCCCCCACCCAACAGGGAACTCTCAAGGCAGCACCATGGGACCTGGTGCCTCGCAGCCTCCCGAGGGCACTAAAATGTCCTGTGACTTTCCCACGGTCTGACTCCAAGCGTGCTTAGAGATCTTCACGGAAGGAGCCCCCTCGACACATCATCCCACTCTGCCTCTCCAAAACCCACACTTCGGCAGCACCCCCGAAGTCTTCGAAGCTTTAAACGGCACTCAGACTTCCGGGCCACTCTGGATGGGATTCGACGGTCAGAAAAAATGGATTTCATGCCACAAACACTTATTAAAAGACCTACTACGTGCAAGAGGATGCGCTAAGCAGGCATGGAGCACAGGAAGGTTTCCTGGGTTTTTTAAGGTAGTGAGATGGGGAGATGCCAAGGGAGGCTGAAGAGGCCCAGGTGGGAAATGGAGCAGGGCAAGGTTTCTGTGCTGGCCGGGGCAAGCGTGTGAGTGGACACTGGACTTCCCTCCAGGCTGACCCTGATAGGGAGAACAAGACTAAGGAATAATAATGATGAAGATGATGGGGATGCTATAAGGGAGTTCTGTTTTGTTTTTTTAAAGCTCTGCCTTATGTCTTAGAATCAATACTGTGTATCGGTTTCTAGGCAGAAGAGTGCAAAGGGCCCAGCAACCGTGGTTAAGTGACTCACCCAGGATCACACAGCTAGGAAGAGTCTGAGGCTGGATTTGAACCCAGGACCTCCCATCTCTAAGCCTGGCTTTCGATTCACTGAGTTACCCAGCTGCCCCCTACGAAGGCGGCAGGTCATCTTGAAATACTTGAAGCATGTGAACAAACGAGTATTTATTTGGTCCCACGCTACACTTGGGGGATATAAAAACAGAAGCTAAGACAGTCCTTGCCCACAAGAAACCTATGTTCTAATAGAGTGAGCCAGCACACCCACGGACCAGGAAGGGACACAGGAGTCTGCACCCTGTCCAGAAACAAAGGCAGAAACCACTGGCTCATTGCTCCGTGACGGCGAGAGGGAAGAAGGAACCCAAACAGCAACAAGGCTGTGGGTCAAAAAGATGGTCATCGAGTAGAGACTGAAATGAAGTATGCTGGGAGTCATGCTGAAAGCACGGGCCAGATGAGGCTCTCATTGATTAGAAAAGTTAGTGACGAAGAGGAAAAATCCCATTGATCTGGGATAGATTGGGAGGGAGAACGAGAGTTTCACGGAGGGATCCCCCAAATCTCAGCGCCTCCAGAGGCCACCTCCTTTGATTCCTACCACACATACTCAACAAGTAAGAATATCTACCACAGCGCATCCAACAAGTGGATCCACCACAGTGGACTCAACAAGTAAGAGTAACTATCATAGTGCATCCAATAAGTGTATCCACCATAGTGGACCCAACAAGTAAGAGTATCCATCATAGCACATCCAATAAGAGTATCCACCGCAGCGCACCCAATAAGAGTATCTACCATAGTGGACCCAACAAGAGTATCCACCATACTGGACCCAACAAGTAAGAATATCCACCACAGCACATCCAACAAGAGAATCCACCACAGTGGACCCAACAAGTAAGAGTAACTATCATAGTGCATCCAATAAGTATCCACCATAGTGGACCCAACAAGAGTATCCGCCATACTGGACCCAACAAGTAAGAATATCCACAATAGCACATCCAATAAGAGAATCCACCACAGTCTACCCAACAAGTATATCCACCATAGTGGACCCAACAAGAGTATCCGCCATACTGGACCCAACAAGTAAGAATATCCATCATAGCACAATCCAACAAGAGTATCCACCATAGTGGACCCAACAAGTAAGAGTATCCACCATAGCACATCCAATAAGAGAATCCGCCACAGCGTACCCAACAAGTATATCCACCATAGTGGACCCAACAAGAGTATCCACCATAGTGGACCCAACAAGTAAGAGTATCCACCATAGCACATCCAACAAGAGAATCCACCACAGCGTACCCAACAAGTAAGAGTAACTACCATAGTGTATCCAATAAGTGCATCCACCATACTGGACCCAACAAGTGTATCCACCATAGTGGACCCAACAAATACTTAAACTCTTTCAATGAAACACTCGTGGTGGAAGGGTGTCCAGCCTAAGGAAGTGAAGACATCTAGCTTTAAGGATATAAAAGCCTCTCCAGCAGCTAGGTGGCCCGGTAGAGCCTTTGGATGGGACCTGGAATCAGGAAAACCCAAGTTCCAATCCTGCCTTAGTAGGACTCTAGGCAAGTCACGACCTCTCTCAGCCTCCATTTCCTCATGGACACGGCGGGGCTAATAACAGCACCTACCTCACAGTGCTGTTGTGAGGACTGAGTAAGCTAAAAGCAGTCAAGTGCTCTGCAAATCTTAAAACACGATCTACAAGCTTTATGAAAATAAGAGCCAGCTTGACTTGGCTCCAGAGGTCAGAGGGAGCAGCGGTGGGTTGAAGGGGCAAACAAGGCTGACTTGTGCTTGAGGTGGGAGTCCTGTGAGGGGAGAAGCACCCCAAAGCGGGTCCCGGCACACAGGAGGCACCTAATAAATGTTTACTGGTTGACTGATCGATTTACCTTTCCTTTCGCCATAGGGCAGAGGGCCTCACCGACGCAAACGCCAAGCTTAATACTCAGAATACCCAGAAGCCTTTGGAATCCCTCTGCCAAGCTTTCTTGCCCTTAATGCAGTTTTACCCGTTTCCCTTCCCTCTATTTGGCTGAGGAAAATATTGTGACACAGTCCTTGGGTTGGGGCGCTGCCAGCTTCAAGGCAAGGCGCTCCGGCCTTCGTGAACACTGCAACATTTCAGCTGCAGAACTGCGGGGAAGCGTCTCCTCCAGAAAGTCTCTTTTCCTATGAGGTCCCTTTCCCAGCTGCTGAATTCCCTCCCCTCCCACCAGATGGACATTAATAAAGAGCATTTACATCGTTCTCTAAGGTTTGGAAACCACTTTTCAAAAGACTCTGTGAGGAAGACAGTGCTGGTAGTATTATCTCCATTTCTCCTCCAGGGAGGGCCAGCAGCTAAGTGACCTGTTCAGGGTCATACAACTGGTTAGTAGTGACAGAAAGAGCATCTGAAACATTAAACAGGAAAAGGACTTCAGTTAACTTTACAGCTAAGAGGGAAGGACCTTAAAGCCTAAACGGGCACTTGAAGAATCTTCATCCTTCCTCTCCTTATCCTTAAACTTCCACAAGGCCTCCATCTTCCATTTGCATCCCTATAAGATGACAGACAACAAATATCTGAAGTGGAAAAGGAAACCACTTGGCTGGGTTGCTGTAATCAGCTTGGTTAAGAGTTGGCTGGGGAGGGGCAGCTGGGTAGCTCAGGGGATGGAGAGTCAGGCCTAGAGATGGGAGGTCCTGGGTTCAAATCCGGCCTCAGACACTTCCCAGCTGGGTGACCCTGGGCAAGTCACTTGACCCCCATGGCCCACCCTGACCACTCTTCCACCTAGGAGCCAATACACAGAAGTTAAGGGTTTAAAAAAAAAAAAAAGACTTGGCTGGGGAGGATTAGGGTCAGAGAAAGCAAGATGGTGGAAAGCAAGATGGCGGCCAAAGCATGGGCTAGCTGTTAAAGTGGAGAGTTGGAGAAAGGAAGCTGTTGAGGGTAGAAACGATGGTGAAGGGAGGTTTGGGGGCTCACTGGAAGGCTTAGAGGAGACATAGCTGATAGCTAGCTTCAGGAAGTCCAAGAGTTACCAATCACAAGTGGAACAAAGACTTTCTTCGCACGGCTACAGAAGGCCGATTTGGGGCTCAACATGAGGAAACACTGACTTCCTAACCTCGGAGCTGCCCCGAAGTGGAGTGAGATGCCACAGGAGGGCCCGAGCTCCCATGTTCTCCGAGGGAAGCCTGGGATGTTGGTGTGAAGATTTCACTTTAGTCAGGGGTTCGACTAGGTGGTCTGGAAGGTCCTACCAACAAGTGAGATTTCTGATTCTGTGGAAACCCATGTGTAGACAGGAACAGAAAAGAGGATGAGAATAATGGGCCAGGATGACCCGAAAGGGCTCGCCCAGAATGTACTGGCCGCAGGAGTTGAACTCAGGCCCTTTCTTCTGCAAGGCTAGCTCTCAATCCACCAGGCTATGCTGACTTTCTCCTCGTTGTACACCTAAATATTTACCACTAAACTGATAAACTCCACAAGAGTAATAAAAATAAACAAATAAAAATGAAAATGAAAATGAAAATAAAAAAAGGATAGCAAAATGGAAGTCAAAGAAGCAGTGTGGAGGAGAGTTCAAATCCAACCTCTGACAGCTGGGCAATTCATTTACCCTGCTTGAGCCTCAGTTTCCTCATCTGTAAACTGAAGTAGTTGAATTAGGGGTCCATCTCTGCTCCAGAACTATGAGTTTCGGGGTCCTAATTCTAAGGTGGGGCTTTAGAGAAACACAACCCTAATTCTGAGCAGTGCTAGCTTAGAAGGAAAAGGGTGCCTTCATAGCCTGTGTCTGTTGTATACTCCCTGGGTGACACCCCTTCCCCGGGCCTCAGTTTCTCCACCTGCCAAAGGAGGAGCCGAGTCTAGCTGACCTCTTTGGGCCCTCTCAGCTTCAGAAATAGGATTCTATCATCTCAGACTCAAAATCCCCTTCGACAGCCTTAGTGGCTGCTTTGAAAACGCCAACGCCATGGTTTCCCCAATGCTTTCCCTTGACCTTCTCGCCGACAAGGCACACAGCAAATGGTAAATCGAGGGAATCTGAGAAACAGTCAAGTCAGGGACAGCTGCATGCCCAATTCTTTTCCTGCGGGCAAAAATGAAGGCCGCCCTCCCGAAGCCGTGGCGTTCTTTGTCGAGCCGGACAGAGACGGGTGTTGTCCCGGAGGGGGAGGAGGCTGGGCCGGCTGGCGAGGGACAGAGATCGTTCTGTGTGGGCATCTGAAAAGGCCAATACATGGCACTCTCCTGCCCTGCTCTGCCCAGACAGAAAGGCCGGCCTCTGGTCTCCACACCGAGCCTGGCACTGATTGTGAGAACAATGTCTGCCCGGCCTGCCCGGCCGCCGAGCGCCTCTGCCTGAAAAGAGCCCCGGCTGCCCGGTGTCACGCTGCCCAGCGGGCCCTGCCCCTGCCCCACCCTTGGAAACCTCCCTGGACCGAGCCTGGACAAGCCGAGGCTGTTTTTCATCCTTTCTCCCTGTGCCTCGGGCCCGGCCACATCCGACACGGCCAGAGAGACAGTGTGGAAATGAAAACGGTTCCATTAAAAAGGAAGAAAAGGCCGACTTTGCACTTCCTGACCAAAGGCCCAGGTGTTTTATGGCCGCTGGGGGAGGGGAGGGGGAGAGACAAGAAGTCCTCGAGCGATTCCGGGGCTCTAGAACCGGAGAGGGCCACGAGCGCCACCCTAACGAGGCATCCTGCCGGGGCGGACGGTCTTCGCCTTTTGGGTGCCGAGCACTTGGTCGGCCAGAGCTGAGTCTTGATCTCGGACCTCACTCGCTGGTGACCCAGTATGGGGAGGTTAGCTTGCTGTCCCGAGAAGAGGGGCCAAAGTGGGGTCTAGAACCCAGGCCCTGTCCCCCAGCTCTGCAGTGTGATCTTGGACAAGTCACCTCATAATGGCCCGGCACTTAGGAAACACTCCATATTTGCCCGTTGACTGGCTGACAGCCCATAGCAGGCCCCTGACTGATTCCAGATCCAGAATCACTCCCTGCCCAAGTGACCAGGTTCCGGGGCCAGCTCTGCGCCCAATGGGGTGGCCTCCATTTCCCACAAACGAAGGTCTGCGATAAACGCGTCTTCTGGGCCGCACTTTCCCGTACCACCCGGGGAGGCCCTTCCTTCCGGCGCTGACCCCTCTGTTCTTCTGTTTATCACTCGGGTCGGACCTCCCAGGTCCTCTGGGTTCCGAGGCCCACTGCTAGTTAACGCGGAGGCTGCAAACGCTCCCATTCTCTTCCATCCGAGTGCTTTCCTGGCCCGCTCCGAAGGGCCAGCCTGACCCCGACGGTGCCGGCGCTCCATTAGGAGAGGGGAAGGAACCCCGGAGGGTCCGGGGCCTCGGCGGGCCTGGAGGCTCAGAGACAGGAGGGAGAAGCGGCGAGGAGCCGCCGGCCCGGTGAGCCGAGAAGAAGGGGGGGCGTATTTCAGAGGCGCGAGCCCAGCTCCCAAACACAGCCCTTCAGGCAGAGATCACGCCGGAGCCAGGCAGCGGCCGCGGCCTCAGACGCCTCTTTCTGGGGCTTCCTGTGGGGCAAACGTTTGACTTTTGAACCACAACCGAAACCGAGAGGATGCTGCAAGGGTGACTTTTTAAACTCACTGTAGCCTTTGTCCAAAAGGGCTTCTGATCTCGGACGGGAAGGAAGGGGAAGGAAGAGATAGCAGGGAACTCGGCATTCCGGCCAAGGCAGGAGGACAACCCTGTGGATACTTAGTTTTCAAATGAGCGAATCACTGAATTCCAGAGCTGGAAGAGAATTCAGAGGCCATCCCCAACAGGAATCCCCCCCCCCAAATCTACGCAGCAAGCGGCCTCGAGGCCCCAGAGAGGGCCGAGGATCCCCCTGGGGGCCAGATCTCGGCTTTTCCTCACAGGAAGCCTCGGTTTCCCCCCCTGCAGCGTCTCCCCACGGATCCTAGGCTCTGCCTCCATCAGAGTGGAAGCTCTTGAGGGCAGGGAGTGACTTGCTTTTGCCTTGGTCTCCCCAGAACTTTGCTCAGGACCCAGCCCAGCCCTTAACAAATTTGGCTGGTTAATTGATTTTAATTAATTAACTCATTTGGAGCCTCGGCTCCCTGGATCAATCCATCCCGGGCAGTTGTTGGGGGACCGAGGAAAGGCCTTTCTCCTCCTCCAAGCATTCCGGATGTCCGACAGCAGAGGGAGCAGGGCCCGCCTGGGAGCCGCCGTCTGGCCACGGTGACGGGCTCACCTGCTCGGCTGGTTCTGTTCTCCTCTAAGATGCTGGAATACGATGAGCTCCTCAGGTCAAGGCCATCCTCCTTCCTCTGCTCTATGGCTACTGCACTGTCCGAGAAGCTTTGGAGCCTCAAAGCCCTCCCCTACGGGGCAGCCAAGAGAAGGAGCGGCATTTGGGAAGGGGGGCTGGGCATGGGCCACACACACAGAAGGAAGCAAGCAAGGGAATGAAGAAGGGAGGAAGAGAGGAAGAAGAGAGGGAAGAGGAGGGAGGAAGGGATGGAGAGAGGGAAGAAGGGAGGAAGAGAGGAGGGAGGGAAGGGAAAGAGGAAAAGAAGAAAGAAAAGAAGGGATGGAGGAAAGGAGGGAGAGAGGGAAGAGAGGAGGGAGGGGAAAAGGGAGAGGGAAGGAAAAAAGGGAGGGAGGGAGGGGAGAAAGATGGAAGAGAGGAAAGAAGGGAAGGAGGGAGAGAGGAAGGAAGAGAGAGAGGAAAGGAAGGAAGGATGATGGTGAGAAAGAAAGGAAGGTAGGACATAATTTCAAAGAGAAAGACAAGGCTTGAGTGGAATAAAGGCTGGCTGGCCCCTGGCCCTTCCCCAAATGGAGTTTCCAGGAGAAATTCCTCATGTAGGAAGGGGGCAGGCCTTGAGGAGGGATGTTCCAGAGGTTGGAACAACTCCCAGGCCTAAGAAGATGTCCTGGGACAAGAAGGGAGACCAAGACAAGAGGGCAGAAGAGGCAAGATTTTGAAGTCCAGAGAAAGGCAGGGCCAAGGCCAGGGCCAAGGGGGGGATTGAGCTCCTCAAGGAGAAGACAAATGTCTCTGTGCAAGGGGGCAGGGGTGCCAGGATCACAGATTTAGAGCTGACACAGAACAAGTCTGTCAAAGCAGGAGGAACCTCGTACTTGGCACTGGAAGTCCTGGGTTCAAACGCAGGCCCTGCCGCCTCCCTCCTGTATGATTTTAGGAAAACCTCAGTTTGAGGTGCTGAAAAAGAGGACTTGCAAGACCCTCACTCCTAGCTTACTGGGAGGAGAGCCGGTGCTGTTTGGTCCTTTTTCAGGCAGCCCCATCTCTTCGTGTCCCCTCCATTTAGGATCTTCTTGGCAGAGACCCTGGACTGGTTTGCCCCGTCTTTCTCCAGCTCATTTTACGAATGAAGAAATGGAGCCCACCAGAGGTTTAGTGATCTGTCCAAGGTCACACAGCTAGGAAGCGTCCGAGGCCGGACATGTACTCAGATCTCCCCGAGTCCAGGCCTGCCGGCCTATCCGACTGCCCAAATGAAGGCACTAAGAGCGCGGAAGTGGCAGGAGAGCCACGACCAAAACTCACGTTTCTACTTGGTCAGTGAATAAGGACTTACGAAGCACCTACTATGCGCCGGGCGCCAGGGACACCAAGAGATGGTCCCTGCCTTCAGGGCGCCCCTGCCTACCGGGAGGGATGACACGCGGACAACCATGCACGAACCGAACACGTTTCTCCAGGACAAACTGGAGAAAATCAGCCGCGATGACAGAGAGCCAGAAGAGGCTCCGGAAAGAAGAGGGACTTTCTGTGAGGCGGGGAGAGGGCCGGGCCCAGGGCTCGGCCGGGGATGCCAGTCAGGGGGCAGTAACACGTCCGGCATGGCCGGGCCGGAGGGGGCCGGGCCCTGGCGCTCCCTGTGGTCTCTCCCACTGGAGTCCATCCGTCCCCAGGCCCAGTGCTGGGCCCTCGGAGGGACAAAGACGGCCCCACGGCTGGCGCAGGGACACACACACACGGCCCATACAGACAACAGCCATCAGAGCCCGTCAGAGGGCGGCACGCTCATCCACCAGGCCAGAGCATGGAAGGGGATGGAGGGGCCAGGCGGCCCCCCGTTTTATTTTATTTCTTTAAAAGCCTCACCTCCTGCCTTAGGATCGGTGCCAAGCAGCAGAGCAGGAAGGGCTGGGCCACGAGGGTGGAGAGGCCTGTGCAGGTCACACAGCTAGGAAGTGGCTGGGGCCAGACTGGAACCCAGGACCTCCCCTCTCGGGCCGGCTCTCCATCCCCTCCCACGCCATTTTAGGGACGAAGAAATGGAGGCGGGTTGAGGCTAGAGGGGTCCGAGTTGTCCGGGTCCCCCTTCGGTGCACTGTGCTGCCGAGAAGCCTGCGTCCCTCTTTCCTGTCTCCTTCCTTCCTTTTTCAGTATTTAGTCTACGTTTCGTCTCGCGGCCTCTGCCAGAGTAACCGAGAAGCGGCTGCTGGGGGCCATCGAGGAACGGCTCTGAGTGGCACAAGGAAAGTTCTGCTTGGCTGCGAGTCCATATTTGACTAGGGCGGGGGCCCTCCTCAAGAGGCCATTGAGGCCTGCAGGGAGCCGTCCAGTAGCCGCACGGCCAGGCTCCTGGAGGGCTCCCCGGCTCGCGGCTGTCAGAGGGCGCAGGGGAGCGGCGCCTCGGAAGCACCCAGGCCGGCACGGGTGGCTCCTTGTTTTTATCACAAATAAAAACCTCCTCAAGCCGGCAACAAGTGGGGGAGAAGAGGGGGCTGCAGGAAGGCGGCTGGGATTGGCGAGCCCTGCCGCCATCGCCCTCCCATTTGCCTGTTTTCTGCATGTTTCCTGTGTGTATTTTTATCCAGTTTGAGGCCATAAAAATTCCCCAGCCACTTTCACTCTCAGTTCTCACGAGCGGCTGCTTGTTCACTCACAGAAAGAAAGATTCCAGGGCTGCGGTAAGGGGGGGTGGAGGGAGGAGACAGAGGGAGACAGAGAGAGAGAGAGACAGAGAGAGACAGAGAGAGAGAGAGAGA